>NW_026266314.1:0-10000 GCF_025860055.1 Xyrauchen texanus
GCCACTTCTAGAGAGAGTACCTATAGTACTAAATCATCTCCATTTATAGACAGTTTATCTAACTGTGGGCAGATGAATATCTAACGGCCACTTCTAGAGAGAGTACCTATAGTACTAAATCATCTCCATTTATAGACAGTTTGTCTAACTGTGCACAGATGAATATCTAACGGCCGCTTCTAGAGAGAGTACCTATAGTACTAAATCATCTCTATTTATAGACAGTTTATCTAACTGTGGACAGATGAATATCTAACGGCCACTTCTAGTGAGAGTACCTATAGTACTAAATCATCTCCATTTATAGACAGTTTATCTAACTGTGGACAGATGAATATCTAATGGCCACTTCTAGTGAGAGTACCTATAGTACTAAATCATCTCCATTTATAGACAGTTTGTCTCACTGTGGACAGATGAATATCTAACGGCCACTTCTAGAGAGAGTACCTATAGTACAAATCATCTCCATTTATAGACAGTTTATCTAACTGTGGGCAGATGAATATCTAACGGCCACTTCTAGTGACAGTACCTATAGTACTAAATCATCTCCATTTATAGACAGTTTGTCTAACTGTGCACAGATGAATATCTAACGGCCACTTCTAGAGAGAGTACCTATAGTACTAAATCATCTCCATTTATAGACAGTTTGTGTAACTGTGCACAGATGAATATCTAACGGCCACTTCTAGAGAGAGTACCTATAGTACTAAATCATCTCCATTTATAGACAGTTTATCTAACTGTGGACAGATGAATATCTAATGGCCACTTCTAGTGAGAGTACCTATAGTACTAAATCATCTCCATTTATAGACAGTTTGTTTAACTGTCGGCAGTTGTATATCTAACGGCCACTTCTAGTGAGAGTACCTATAGTACTACATCATCTCCATTTATAGACAGTTTGTCTAAGTGTGGACAGATGAATATCTAACGGCCACTTCTAGTGAGAGTACCTATAGTACTAAATCATCTCCATTTATAGACAGTTTGTCTAAGTGTGGACAGATGAATATCTAACGGCCACTTCTAGTGAGAGTACCTATAGTACTAAATCATCTCCATTTATAGACAGTTTGTCTAACTGTGGACAGATGAATATCTAACGGCCACTTCTAGAGAGAGTACCTATAGTACTAAATAATCTCCATTTATAGACAGTTTGTCTAACTGTGGGCAGATGAATATCTAACGGCCACTTCTAGAGAGAGTACCTATAGTACTAAATCATCTCTATTTATAGACAGTTTATGTAACTGTGGACAGATGAATATCTAACGGCCACTTCTAGTGAGAGTACCTATAGTACTAAATCATCTCCATTTATAGACAGTTTATCTAACTGTGGACAGATGAATATCTAATGGCCACTTCTAGTGAGAGTACCTATAGTACTAAATCATCTCCATTTATAGACAGTTTGTTTAACTGTCGGCAGTTGTATATCTAACGGCCACTTCTAGTGAGAGTACCTATAGTACTACATCATCTCCATTTATAGACAGTTTGTCTAAGTGTGGACAGATGAATATCTAACGGCCACTTCTAGTGAGAGTACCTATAGTACTAAATCATCTCCATTTATAGACAGTTTGTCTAAGTGTGGACAGATGAATATCTAACGGCCACTTCTAGTGAGAGTACCTATAGTACTAAATCATCTCCATTTATAGACAGTTTGTCTAACTGTGGACAGATGAATATCTAACGGCCACTTCTAGAGAGTACCTATAGTACTAAATAATCTCCATTTATAGACAGTTTGTCTAACTGTGGGCAGATGAATATCTAACGGCCACTTCTAGAGAGAGTACCTATAGTACTAAATCATCTCTATTTATAGACAGTTTATGTAACTGTGGACAGATGAATATCTAACTGGCCACTTCTAGTGAGAGTACCTATAGTACTAAATCATCTCCATTTATAGACAGTTTATCTAACTGTGGACAGATGAATATCTAATGGCCACTTCTAGTGAGAGTACCTATAGTACTAAATCATCTCCATTTATAGACAGTTTGTTTTAACTGTCGGCAGTTGTATATCTAACTTGGCCACTTCTAGTGAGAGTACCTATAGTACTACATCATCTCCATTTATAGACAGTTTGTCTAAGTGTGGACAGATGAATATCTAACGGCCACTTCTAGTGAGAGTACCTATAGTACTAAATCATCTCCATTTATAGACAGTTTGTCTAAGTGTGGACAGATGAATATCTAACGGCCACTTCTAGTGAGAGTACCTATAGTACTAAATCATCTCCATTTATAGACAGTTTGTCTAACTGTGGACAGATGAATATCTAACGGCCACTTCTAGAGAGAGTACCTATAGTACTAAATAATCTCCATTTATAGACAGTTTGTCTAACTGTGGGCAGATGAATATCTAACGGCCACTTCTAGAGAGAGTACCTATAGTACTAAATCATCTCTATTTATAGACAGTTTATCTAACTGTGGACAGATGAATATCTAACGGCCACTTCTAGTGAGAGTACCTATAGTACTAAATAATCTCCATTTATAGACAGTTTATCTAACTGTGGACAGATGAATATCTAATGGCCACTTCTAGTGAGAGTACCTATAGTACTAAATAATCTCCATTTATAGACAGTTTATCTAACTGTGGACAGATGAATATCTAACGGCCACTTCTAGTGAGAGTACCTATAGTACTAAATCATCTCCATTTATAGACAGTTTATCTAACTGTGGACAGATGAATATCTAATGGCCACTTCTAGTGAGAGTACCTATAGTACTAAATAATCTCCATTTATAGACAGTTTATCTAACTGTGGACAGATGAATATCTAACGGCCACTTCTAGTGAGAGTACCTATAGTACTAAATCATCTCCATTTATAGACAGTTTGTCTCACTGTGGACAGATGAATATTTAACGGCCACTTCTAGAGAGAGTACCTATAGTACAAATCATCTCCATTTATAGACAGTTTATCTAACTGTGGGCAGATGAATATCTAACGGCCACTTCTAGTGACAGTACCTATAGTACTAAATCATCTCCATTTATAGACAGTTTGTCTAACTGTGCACAGATGAATATCTAACGGCCACTTCTAGAGAGAGTACCTATAGTACTAAATCATCTCCATTTATAGACAGTTTGTGTAACTGTGCACAGATGAATATCTAACGGCCACTTCTAGAGAGAGTACCTATAGTACTAAATCATCTCCATTTATAGACAGTTTATCTAACTGTGGACAGATGAATATCTAATGGCCACTTCTAGTGAGAGTACCTATAGTACTAAATCATCTCCATTTATAGACAGTTTGTCTCACTGTGGACAGATGAATATCTAACGGCCACTTCTAGAGAGAGTACCTATAGTACAAATCATCTCCATTTATAGACAGTTTATCTAACTGTGGGCAGATGAATATCTAACGGCCACTTCTAGTGACAGTACCTATAGTACTAAATCATCTCCATTTATAGACAGTTTGTCTAACTGTGCACAGATGAATATCTAACGGCCACTTCTAGAGAGAGTACCTATAGTACTAAATCATCTCCATTTATAGACAGTTTGTGTAACTGTGCACAGATGAATATCTAACGGCCACTTCTAGAGAGAGTACCTATAGTACTAAATCATCTCCATTTATAGACAGTTTATCTAACTGTGGACAGATGAATATCTAACGGCCACTTCTAGTGAGAGTACCTATAGTACTAAATCATCTCCATTTATAGACAGTTTGTGTAACTGTGGGCAGATGTATGTCTAACGGCCACTTCTAGTGAGAGTACCTATAGTACTAAATCATCTCCATTTATAGACAGTTTGTCTAACTGTGGACAGATGAATATCTAACGGCCACTTCTAGTGAGAGTACCTATAGTACTACATCATCTCCATTTATAGACAGTTTGTCTAACTGTGGGCAGATGAATATCTAACGGCCACTTCTAGTGAGAGTACCTATAGTACTAAATCATCTCCATTTATAGACAGTTTGTCTAACTGTGGACAGATGAATATCTAACGGCCACTTCTAGTGAGAGTACCTATAGTACTAAATCATCTCCATTTATAGACAGTTTGTCTAAGTGTGGACAGATGAATATCTAACGGCCACTTCTAGTGAGAGTACCTATAGTCCTAAATCATCTCCATTTATAGACAGTTTGTCTAACTGTGGACAGATGAATATCTAACGGCCACTTCTAGAGAGAGTACCTATAGTACTAAATAATCTCCATTTATAGACAGTTTGTCTAACTGTGGGCAGATGAATATCTAACGGCCACTTCTAGAGAGAGTAACTATAGTACTAAATCATCTCCATTTATAGACAATTTGTCTAACTGTGGACAGATGAATATCTAACGGCCACTTCTAGAGAGAGTAACTATAGTACTAAATCATCTCCATTTATAGACAGTTTGTCTAACTGTGGACAGATGAATATCTAACGGCCACTTCTAGAGAGAGTACCTATAGTACTAAATAATCTCCATTTATAGACAGTTTGTCTAACTGTGGGCAGATGAATATCTAACGGCCACTTCTAGAGAGAGTACCTATAGTACTAAATCATCTCCATTTATAGACAGTTTATCTAACTGTGGACAGATGAATATCTAACGGCCACTTCTAGTGAGAGTACCTATAGTACTAAATCACCTCCATTTATAGACAGTTTGTCTAACTGTGGACAGATGAATATCTAACGGCCACTTCTAGTGAGAGTACCTATAGTACTAAATCATCTCCATTTATAGACAGTTTGTTTAACTGTGGGCAGTTTTATATCTAACGGCCACTTCTAGTGAGAGTACCTATAGTACTAAATCATCTCCATTTATAGACAGTTTGTGTAACTGTGGACAGATGTATATCTAACAGCCACTTCTAGTGAGAGTACCTATAGTACTAAATCATCTCCATTTATAGACAGTTTGTCTAACTGTGGACAGATGAATATCTAACGGCCACTTCTAGTGAGAGTACCTATAGTACTAAATCATCTCCATTTATAGACAGTTTGTGTAACTGTGGACAGATGTATATCTAACAGCCACTTCTAGTGAGAGTACCTATAGTACTAAATCATCTCCATTTATAGACAGTTTGTCTAACTGTGGACAGATGAATATCTAACGGCCACTTCTAGTGAGAGTACCTATAGTACTAAATCATCTCCATTTATAGACAGTTTGTTTAACTGTGGGCAGATGTATATCTAACGGCCACTTCTAGAGAGAGTACCTATAGTACTAAATCATCTCCATTTATATACAGTTTGTCTAACTGTGGACAGATGAATATCTAACGGCCACTTCTAGTGAGAGTACCTATAGTACTACATCATCTCCATTTATAGACAGTTTGTCTAAGTGTGGACAGATGAATATCTAACGGCCACTTCTAGTGAGAGTACCTATAGTACTAAATCATCTCCATTTATAGACAGTTTGTCTAACTGTGGACAGATGAATATCTAACGGCCACTTCTAGAGAGAGTACCTATAGTACTAAATAATCTCCATTTATAGACAGTTTGTGTAACTGTGGGCAGATGAATATCTAACGGCCACTTCTAGTGAGAGTACCTATAGTACTACATCATCTCCATTTATAGACAGTTTGTCTAAGTGTGGACAGATGAATATCTAACGGCCACTTCTAGTGAGAGTACCTATAGTACTAAATCATCTCCATTTATAGACAGTTTGTCTAACTGTGGACAGATGAATATCTAACGGCCACTTCTAGAGAGATTATCTATAGTACTAAATAATCTCCATTTATAGACAGTTTGTGTAACTGTGGGCAGATGAATATCTAACGGCCACTTCTAGTGAGGGTACCTATAGTACTACATCATCTCCATTTATAGACAGTTTGTCCAAGTGTGGACAGATGAATATCTAACGGCCACTTCTAGTGAGAGTACCTATAGTACTAAATCATCTCCATTTACAGACAGTTTGTCTAACTGTGGGCAGATGAATATCTAACGGCCACTTCTAGAGAGAGTACCTATAGTACCAAATAATATCCATTTATAGACAGTTTGTGTAACTGTGGACAGATGAATATCTAACGGCCACTTCTAGTGAGAGTACCTATAGTACTATATAATCTCCATTTATAGACAGCTTGTCTCACTGTGGACAGATGAATATCTAACGGCCACTTCTAGTGAGAGTACCTATAGTACTAAATCATCTCCATTTATAGACAGTTTGTGTAACTGTGCACAGATTAATATCTAACGGCCACTTCTAGAGAGAGTACATATAGTACTAAATCATCTCCATTTATAGACAGTTTGTCTAACTGTGGACAGATGAATATCTAACGGCCACTTCTAGTGAGAGTACCTATAGTACTATATAATCTCCATTTATAGACAGCTTGTCTCACTGTGGACAGATGAATATCTAACGGCCACTTCTAGTGAGAGTACCTATAGTACTAAATCATCTCCATTTATAGACAGTTTGTGTAACTGTGCACAGATTAATATCTAACGGCCACTTCTAGAGAGAGTACATATAGTACTAAATAATCTCCATTTATAGACAGTTTGTCTAAGTGTGGACAGATGAATATCTAATGGCCACTTCTAGTGAGAGTACATATAGTACTAAATAATCTCCATTTATAGACAGTTTGTCTCACTGTGAACAGATGAATATCTAACGGCCACTTCTAGTGAGAGTACCTATAGTACTAAATCATCTCCATTTATAGACAGTTTGTCTCACTGTGGACAGATGAATATCTAACGGCCACTTCTAGAGAGAGTACCTATAGTACTAAATCATCTCCATTTATAGACAGTTTGTCTAACTGTGGGCAGATGAATATCTAACGGTCACTTCTAGAGTGAGTACCTATAGTACTAAATCATCTCCATTTATAGACAGTTTGTCTAACTGTGGGCAGATGAATATCTAACGGTCACTTCTAGTGAGAGTACCTATAGTACTAAATCATCTCCATTTATATACAGTTTGTCTAACTGTGGACAGATTAATATAGGTCTTTTGAGATCTCTTTTTGTGAGGCACAGACCAAGTCAGCAGATGCTTAATTTCTAAAATATTTTACCATAAAATTACATGTATGTCTTGTTCAATTTTATATAATTTTCCATAGTATATAGATTTTTTTTACAGTGTATTTTTCAGGGTGGCACAATTATTAAATTACATCAAGATCTAAAAAAACAAATATCTTAATAGAATTCAACTGGGCTCCAAAAAGAAATTTTGGAGCCCATAATTATATATTTCACAACAAATACATAATTATCAAGATATAAACTGAATATCATCAATAAAAAATTATCAAGATATCATTTGTGTAGCCATATTGCCCAGCCTTAAAACAATTTGTCATTTATCTTCAGAAATGTTCAGATTTGATGGCACAGTGTCAATCATTTTGAACCTGAGAACTTACTCTTCCTTCTGTTCACCTGTGTCTCTCGGCCACGTGAGTCAATGCTCTTTGTTCCACACGAGACGTCCTGAGAGCACAGGAGCAATGACTGCAGGGGTGTTTATTAACAGCAATTATAGTAACCCAAGACTGCAGGATTACACAGGGCCCCTGCAGCTCTGGAGACCATGGAGGCCCCTCTGATTCAGACCACTTGCTGCAATTAAGGGGCTGCAGACAATTACATCAAAAGCAAAATGTTAAAATTATGTTTTGATCCAAGAGCTGACATAAAGAAAACAAATCTGGCATTTGGAACTGCAAAAATGTCTCTAGCACCTACTTCAACACCCTCTTAAATTTGAATATTTTTGTGAATTATCCAAACATCAAACAAAATTTATATATATACTGTTTACAGTATACTCATGTTTTTAGAGCTGGCTGTGGATGGTGACTGTTAGTGTTAACACGCTCTGGAGGTTTGAGCTGAAGACTAATGGCTCTGAGGTGGATATGAGATCATGATCTCACAGCTATAACTGTTCTGTTCATAGATTTATTACTCTCTGACACGATCGTTAGACTGGTTTGAAAGGCTGTTTAAGGTGTATACTACTATGGCACATTGTGGGTTTGTAATTTATACACTGCTGCTCTAAACTCCACTACATTAACTCAAGCATCAGTTTTATTATTTGAACGTGGTAAACTTCAGTGCTTAACTTAATTTGTGTTCCAGACATGAATGATCCATCAAATCATGTGTCTTAATGAGGAGAGATCAGACGATACCCGAGCAACAACTAAGAACACCCTAGAAACTATCTAGTGATGCCCTAGCAACCACATAGAGATGCCCTAGCAATCATCAAGAACACCCTAGAAACAACCTAACAATGCCCTAGCAGCCACATAGCAATGCTCTAAAACCCACTAAGAACACCCTAGCAACACCTAGCGATGCCCTAGCAACCACTAAGAACACCTTAGAAAACACCTAGTGATGCCCTAGCAACCACTTAGCGATGTTTTAGCAACCACACAGAACACCCTAACAACTGCCAAGAACATGCTAGCAACAACCAAAAACACACTAACAATGACCTAGAGATGCCTTAGCAGACTCGTACAACACCCTGGCAACCACATTGGAATGCCCTAGCACCCAATAAGAACACCTTAGCCACCACCTAGCGATACCTAAGCAACCACCCACAATGCTCTAGCAACAGCGAAAGGATGTCCTGTCAATCACCAAGAACACCCCATCAACCACCTAGAACACCATATGCCCTAGCAACCACCCAGAACACCCTATGCCTTAGCAACCACCAAAAACACACTATGCCCTAGCAACCACCAAGAACTCCTTATGTCCTAGCAACAACCAAGGACACCCTATGCCCTAGCAACCTCCAAGAACACCTTATGCCCTCTCAACTACCAAGAACTCCTTAATAATCAACTAGCAATGCCCTTGCAACCACCAAAAACACCCTATACCCCAGTAACCACCAAGAACACCCTAGCAACCACCAAGAACACCCTATGCCCTAGCAACCACTAAGTACACCCTAGCAACCACCAAGAACACCCTGTGCCTTAGCAACCACCAGAAACACGCTATTAACCACCAAGAATGACCTATGCCCTGGCAACCATCAAGATCCCCCTATGCCCTAGCAACCACCAAGAACACCCTAGCATCCACCAAGAACACCCTATGCCCTGGCAACCACCAAGAACTCCCTAGCAACCACCAAGAACACCCTATTAACCACCAAGAATGACCTATGCCCTAGTAACCACCAAGAACACCCTATGCACTAACAACCACCAATAACACTCTAGCAACCACCAAGAACACCCTATGCACTAACAACCACCAATAACACTCTAGCAACCATCAAGAACATCCTATGCCCAAACAACCACCATGAACACCCTAGCAACCACCAAGAACACCCTATTAACCACCAAGAATGACCTATGCCCTAGTAACCACCAAGAACACCCTATGCACTAACAACCACCAATAACACTCTAGCAACCACCAAGAACACCCTATGCACTAACAACCACCAATAACACTCTAGTAACCACCAAGAACATCCTATGCCCAAACAACCACCATGAACACCCTAGCAACCACCAAGAACACCCTATTAACCACCAAGAATAACCTATGCCCTAGCAACCACCAAGAACACCCTATGCCCTAACAACCACCAATAACACTCTAGCAACCATCAAGAACATCCTATGCCCAAACAACCACCATGAACACCCTAGCAACCACCAAGAACACCCTATTAACCACCAAGAATGACCTATGCCCTAGCAACCACCAAGAACACCCTATGCCCTAACAACCACCAATAACACTCTAGTAACCACCAAGAACATCCTATGCCCAAACAACCACCATGAACACCCTATGCACTAACATCCACCAATAACACTCTAGCAACCACCAAGAACATCCTATGCCCTAGCAACCACCAATAACACTCTAGCAACCACCAAGAACATCCTATGCCCTAACATC
>NW_026266314.1:15000-36034 GCF_025860055.1 Xyrauchen texanus
ATAAAATAGTTTAGAACAATTGAAATTGGATTTGATCAAGCAAATATAATATAAGGAAAAACATTAAAGAAAAACAGATAATAAAAATGATTATGATTAATTATGTTTCAAGTTAACTTTAACTGATGAACTGTATAAACTGAATTAAACATGATGTACATTCATGTGTGGTGAGAGGTTTGTGGTGTGAGTGTGAGTGGGGTGTGAGTGTGTGTGTGGTGTGTGTGAGTGTGAGTGTGTGTGTGGTGTGTGTGTAGTGAGTGTGTGTGTGGTGTGTGTGTAGTGAGTGTGTGTGTGGTGTATGTGTGGTGTGAGTGGGGTGTGAGTGTGTGTGTGGTGTGTGTGTAGTGAGTGTGTGTGTGGTGTATGTGTGGTGTGAGTGGGGTGTGAGTGTGTGTGTGGTGTGTGTGTAGTGTGAGTGTGTGTGTGGTGTATGTGTAGTGAGTGTGTGTGTGGTGTATGTGTGGTGTGAGTGGGGTGTGAGGTGTGTGTGTGGTGTGTGTGTAGTGAGTGTGTGTGTGGTGTATGTGTGGTGTGAGTGGGGTGTGAGTGTGTGTGTGGTGTGTGTGTAGTGAGTGTGTGTGTGGTGTATGTGTGGTGTGAGTGGGGTGTGAGTGTGTGTGTGGTGTGTGTGTAGTGAGTGTGTGTGTGGTGTATGTGTGGTGTGAGTGGGGTGTGAGTGTGTGTGTGGTGTGTGTGTAGTGTGAGTGTGTGTGTGGTGTATGTGTAGTGAGTGTGTGTGTGGTGTATGTGTGGTGTGAGTGGGGTGTGAGTGTGTGTGTGGTGTGTGTGTAGTGAGTGTGTGTGTGGTGTATGTGTGGTGTGAGTGGGGTGTGAGTGTGTGTGTGGTGTGTGTGTAGTGAGTGTGTGTGTGGTGTATGTGTGGTGTGAGTGGGGTGTGAGTGTGTGTGTGGTGTGTGTGTAGTGAGTGTGTGTGTGGTGTATGTGTGGTGTGAGTGTGTGTGTGGTGTGAGTGTATGTGTGGTGTGAGTGTGTGTGTGGTGTGAGTGTATGTGTGGTGTGAGTGTGTGTGTGGTGTGAGTGTGTGTGTGGTGTGAGTGTATGTGTGGTGTGAGTGTGTGTGTGGTGTGAGTATGTGTGTGGTGTGAGTGTGTGTGTGGTGTGAGTGTGTGTGTGGTGTGAGTGTATGTGTGGTGTGAGTGTATGTGTGGTGTGAGTGTATGTGTGGTGTGAGTGTATGTGTGGTGTGAGTGTGTGTGTGGTGTGAGTGTGTGTGTGGTGTGAGTGTATGTGTGGTGTGAGTGTATGTGTGGTGTGAGTGTATGTGTGGTGTGAGTGTGTGTGTGGTGTGAGTGTATGTGTGGTGTGAGTGTATGTGTGGTGTGAGTGTGTGTGTGGTGTGAGTGTATGTGTGGTGTGAGTGTGTGTGTGGTGTGAGTGTATGTGTGGTGTGAGTGTGTGTGTGGTGTGAGTGTATGTGTGGTGTGAGTGTGTGTGTGGTGTGAGTGTATGTGTGGTGTGAGTGTGTGTGTGGTGTGAGTGTGTGTGTGGTGTGAGTGTGTGTGTGTGTGTGAGTGTATGTGTGGTGTGAGTGTATGTGTGGTGTGAGTGTATGTGTGGTGTGAGTGTGTGTGTGGTGTGAGTGTGTGTGTGGTGTGAGTGTGTGTGTGGTGTGAGTGTGTGTGTGGTGTGAGTGTGTGTGTGGTGTGAGTGTGTGTGTGGTGTGAGTGTATGTGTGGTGTGAGTGTATGTGTGGTGTGAGTGTGTGTGTGAGTGTATGTGTGGTGTGAGTGTGTGTGTGGTGTGAGTGTGTGTGTGGTGTGAGTGTATGTGTGGTGTGAGTGTGTGTGTGGTGTGAGTGTGTGTGTGGTGTGAGTGTATGTGTGGTGTGAGTGTATGTGTGGTGTGAGTGTGTGTGTGGTGTGAGTGTGTGTGTGTGTGTGAGTGTATGTGTGGTGTGAGTGTATGTGTGGTGTGAGTGTGTGTGTGGTGTGAGTGTATGTGTGGTGTGAGTGTATGTGTGGTGTGAGTGTGTGTGTGGTGTGAGTGTGTGTGTGGTGTGAGTGTATGTGTGGTGTGAGTGTATGTGTGGTGTGAGTGTGTGTGTGGTGTGAGTGTGTGTGTGGTGTGAGTGTATGTGTGGTGTGAGTGTATGTGTGGTGTGAGTGTGTGTGTGGTGTGAGTGTGTGTGTGGTGTGAGTGTATGTGTGGTGTGAGTGTATGTGTGGTGTGAGTGTGTGTGTGGTGTGAGTGTATGTGTGGTGTGAGTGTATGTGTGGTGTGAGTGTGTGTGTGGTGTGAGTGTGTGTGTGGTGTGAGTGTATGTGTGGTGTGAGTGTATGTGTGGTGTGAGTGTGTGTGTGGTGTGAGTGTGTGTGTGGTGTGAGTGTATGTGTGGTGTGAGTGTATGTGTGGTGTGAGTGTGTGTGTGGTGTGAGTGTGTGTGTGTGTGTGAGTGTATGTGTGGTGTGAGTGTATGTGTGGTGTGAGTGTGTGTGTGGTGTGAGTGTGTGTGTGGTGTGAGTGTATGTGTGGTGTGAGTGTGTGTGTGGTGTGAGTGTGTGTGTGGTGTGAGTGTGTGTGTGGTGTGAGTGTATGTGTGGTGTGAGTGTGTGTGTGGTGTGAGTGTGTGTGTGAGTGTATGTGTGGTGTGAGTGTGTGTGTGGTGTGAGTGTGTGTGTGGTGTGAGTGTATGTGTGGTGTGAGTGTATGTGTGGTGTGAGTGTGTGTGTGGTGTGAGTGTGTGTGTGGTGTGAGTGTATGTGTGGTGTGAGTGTATGTGTGGTGTGAGTGTGTGTGTGGTGTGAGTGTGTGTGTGGTGTGAGTGTATGTGTGGTGTGAGTGTATGTGTGGTGTGAGTGTATGTGTGGTGTGAGTGGTGTGTGTGTGTGTGTGGTGTGAGTGTGTGTGTGGTGTGAGTGTATGTGTGGTGTGAGTGTATGTGTGGTGTGAGTGTGTGTGTGGTGTGAGTGTATGTGTGGTGTGAGTGTATGTGTGGTGTGAGTGTATGTGTGGTGTGAGTGTGTGTGTGGTGTGAGTGTGTGTGTGGTGTGAGTGTATGTGTGGTGTGAGTGGTGTGTGTGTGTGTGTGGTGTGAGTGTGTGTGTGGTGTGAGTGTGTGTGTGGTGTGAGTGTATGTGTGGTGTGAGTGTGTGTGTGGTGTGAGTGTATGTGTGGTGTGAGTGGTGTGTGTGTGTGTGTGGTGTGAGTGTGTGTGTGGTGTGAGTGTGTGTGTGGTGTGAGTGTGTGTGTGGTGTGAGTGTATGTGTGGTGTGAGTGTGTGTGTGGTGTGAGTGTGTGTGTGGTGTGAGTGTATGTGTGGTGTGAGTGGTGTGTGTGTGTGTGTGGTGTGAGTGTATGTGTGGTGTGAGTGGTGTGTGTGTGTGTGTGGTGTGAGTGTGTGTGTGGTGTGAGTGTATGTGTGGTGTGAGTGTATGTGTGGTGTGAGTGTATGTGTGGTGTGAGTGTGTGTGTGGTGTGAGTGTGTGTGTGGTGTGAGTGTATGTGTGGTGTGAGTGTGTGTGTGGTGTGAGTGTGTGTGTGGTGTGAGTGTATGTGTGGTGTGAGTGGTGTGTGTGTGTGTGTGGTGTGAGTGTATGTGTGGTGTGAGTGGTGTGTGTGTGTGTGTGGTGTGAGTGTGTGTGTGGTGTGAGTGTATGTGTGGTGTGAGTGTATGTGTGGTGTGAGTGTGTGTGTGGTGTGAGTGTGTGTGTGGTGTGAGTGTGTGTGTGGTGTGAGTGTGTGTGTGGTGTGAGTGTGTGTGTGGTGTGAGTGTATGTGTGGTGTGAGTGTATGTGTGGTGTGAGTGTGTGTGTGGTGTGAGTGTGTGTGTGGTGTGAGTGTATGTGTGGTGTGAGTGTATGTGTGGTGTGAGTGTATGTGTGGTGTGAGTGTATGTGTGGTGTGAGTGTGTGTGTGGTGTGAGTGTGTGTGTGGTGTGAGTGTATGTGTGGTGTGAGTGGTGTGTGTGTGTGTGTGGTGTGTGTGTAGTGTGTGAGTGTATGTGTGGTGTGAGTGGGGGTTAATTAAAAATGTTAATAATATATTTATGGATGTTCATTCTTTAGTTGTGTTTGTCCCTCAGGAGATGACAGGATGCTACATATCTTGCTGCTATATTTGCACATTCAGCTTTTTCGCCCAGAATAAAGGGGAGTTTTTCAGATGGGGTGCAATTATTAAATTGGGGAAATACTTTGATAATTTTGGGATAAGAGTGGTTTCTGGTGATTTCATATTTTGGGCATTCTGTGAGGAAGTGCAGCTCTGTCTCCATCATTCCCAGATGGCAGTGGGAGCAGAGTCTCTCCTCTCGGGATACCCACGTCTGTCTGCGCCGCCCCGTCTCTACGGCCAGACTGTGCTCGCTGAGTCTGTACATCCTCAATGCTTTTCTTAAATTCACATCAGTCACCGTGGTCAGGTAGTTTGCCACGGTGTACTCTCGGTTTAGTGCCGAATAACATTCCAACTTGTGCTGATTTTTAATGGTGTTTGTCCAATTGGTGACGTATTTGTCTTTTTCTGTGTTTATAATTTGGTTGGTCCGAATGATTGTGAGTTTGTCCTGAGGTTGTCCGATCTCTGCAGGAGTGAGGTCAGTCAGTCTCAGCACCAGCTGGCACAGGGGACTCCTCGCCCCGCTCAGCTCTTGGTGTTTTAGGGCTTTATAATGGTATGTGTTGGGGTCGCTTGTCTTTAGGTGTTTCCAGAATTTGATGGCTCTTTTTGGATGTTTAGAAGGAGAGGGTATTGGCCTAATTCTGCCCTGCATCCGTTGTTTGGTGTTTTTCTTTGAACTTTGAGAATTCTTTTGCAAAATTCTGAATGTAGAGTTTCAATGGGATGTTTTTCCCAATTTACAAAGTCAAATTTTATAGGTGGACCCCACACCTCACTGCCATATAATGCAATTGGTTCAATTATTGATTTGAAAAGTTTGAGCCAAATTTGAATTGGAATATCAATTTGAATTGATCTTTTAATGGCATAGAAGCCCTTTGAGCTTTCTCTTTGAGTTCATTCACAGCCAGAGTAAAGTTACCCGCTGCAGTGAGTGTCAGGCCGAGGTAAGTGTATGTTTGTGTGGTTTCAATGCTTCTGTGTGTGAGTGTGAATGTGTGTGTTAGTCCCTGAGATCTGGAACATTTCCGGAAAATCATGACTTTCGTTTTTTGGTGGTTGACTGTCAGGGCCCAGGACTGACAGTAACCCGCCAGCAGATTCAGGCTGTCCTGAAGCCCCTCTTTAGTGGGCGACAGGAGAACAGGTCATCTGCGTAGAGGAGACACTTTATTTCTGTGTCATGTAGAGTGAGACCTTGAATGGGAGAATGTTCTAGTATATTAGCCAATTGGTTGATGTAAACATTGAAGAGGGCGGGGCTTAAACTGCAGCCCTGTCTCACTCCACGCCTCTGGAGAAAAAAATCTGTTCTTTTCTTTCCAATTTTAACAGTGCATTGACTGTGTGTACATTGATTTGATGACATCATAGAAGTTTCCCCCCACACCGCTGTCAATAAGTTTGAGGTATAATCCTTCATGCCAGATTGAGTCAAACGCTTTCTTAAAATCTACAAAACAAGCAAAAATTTGTCTTTTATTTGGACGTACATATTTATCAATGAGTGTCTGTAGGGTGAAAATGTGATCAGATGTGCGACATTTTGGCATGAATCCAATTTGGCATTTACTCGAGGCATTGTGCTTCATAAGGAAGTGTAAAAGTCTGGAGTTTAAAATACTGCAGAACACCTTCCCCAGATTACTGTTCACACAGACGCCTCGGTAGTTATTAGGGTCTAATTTATCTCCACTCTTATAAATGGGGCTGATGAGTCCCTGACTCCAGATCTCAGGGAAATGACCCGCACACAGAACATCATTGAACAGTTTCAGGATCGCCAGTTTGAAGTTTTGGTCGGTGTGTTTCAGCATCTCATTCAGGATGCCGTCCACACCACAGGACTTTTGGGGCTCCAGTATTTGCAATTTTTGTTCCAATTCTTTCATTGTGATGGGGAAATCTAAAGGGCTTTGATTTGTTTTAATTGATCTTTCCAATTGGTCTAATTTTTTAATGATTTCATTTTGATTTTCAGTTGGGCTGTAAAGTTCTTGGAAATGTTTTTTCCACAGCCCTCCATCTTGGATTGCCAGATCTTCTTGATTTGATTTGTGTAATAATTTCCATTTATCCCAGAATTTGTTTGTTTTGATTGATTTTTCAATTTCTTCAAGCTGGCTCTGCAAAAATGTAGTTTTTTTCCGTCTGAGTGTGGCTTTATATTGTCTTAATGCCTCACAGTATTGAAGACGAAGGTCCGGATTGTCTGGTTGACGGTGTTTTTGGTTGGATACCTTTCTGAGTGTTTTTCTCAGAGCCTTACAGTCTGAATCAAACCATTTTTCTGTGTCCAATTTCTTTTTTGTAGTTTTGACGAGTGCCAAATCACTTTTTTGTGTTGTTTTGTAGAATATATAATTGAGATCTTTCACTGCCTGATTGATGCCGAATTGATTTTTAGAGTATTGCTGTATTTGGAATGAATGTAAGAGAGATTGTATTTCTGTACATTCAGTGGCATTGCTGTAATCAGTGACGCTGTTTTCTGTCCATTTGAATGATATTATTGGGCTCATTTGATCACGGTGTGCTGGTTGTGTTGGTTGTTGTTTCAGACTGTTTGATATACAGGGTGATTTGGCTGTGGTCTGAGAAAGGCGTTAAGGGTTTGACTGTGAATGCTCTCAAAGAAGAAAGGTCCAGATCTGTGATTGCGTAATCTACTGTGCTACTACCAAGAGCTGAACTGTAGGTGTACCGCCCGAACGAGTCCCCTCGTAGTCTTCCATTGACGATGTACAGACCCAGACTCTTCCGTGAGAGTTTACTGTTTGATCACCGTTGTGTCTGGGGGGGTAAGAAGGAAATTGTATGTTATTGCCAGTAATGAATCGGGCACCATTTGATTCTATGAAATCTAATTCTACACCAGTTCTAGAATTTAAATCGCCCAGAAACAGCACATTTCCCTGGGCCTGGAAATGGCTGATTTCTCGCTCTAAGTTTTGAAAAGTTTCTTCTTGGAAATAGGGCGACTCAAGAGGGGGAATATATATGGCACACAGGAAGACAGGCTGAGATGTTGATATGATGCCTTTTTTAATTTTCAGCCACAGGTGACATTGTTCTCTTTTGACTAATTCTATGGCCAGTTGAGATTTGATCCAGATGATGGTCCCTCCTGAGTCTCTCCCCTGTGTGACTGATGTGCGTTTGACTGATGGTAGTATTATCTCTCTATATCCTGAGGGGCAACCAGTGGACTCATCTCCTCTACACCAGGTTTCCTGTAAGATGATGACATCTAAGTCTTCAGTTCCTCTCATAAAGTCAGAGTTTCTGCTCTTTAGGCCAAAAACTGAAGAGTTCAGACCAGTTGAATGTTCCACATGGAAATACTAAGTGATTTCATCACAAAATATAAAGAATCTATAGGGTTTGTTTGCTATTTTGAGAACAGAGAAAGACAAACACACAAAATACACAACAGTGAAGAAAAAAAAAACAACAGTGATACAATCAATGTGAGTAATGATGAACATTTACACTGTCTTTACACTGAGATTATGTGTGTGTGTGTATGTTATTGTTGTTGTGTTTTATTTTATATATTTTTTATTTTTTTGTTATGAGTTATTAAGTGAGTGCAGATGATACTCAGCATGCGTTGGATGTCCTGAAGTTCAGGATTGGCTCGGTTTGCTGCTCCACTGACAACCTGGGCTCTGCTCTGTCCACCTGGCTGGTGCGGGATCTGCTGTGGAGGGGGTTCCAGTGCTGTGTGGTATTCTGTAGGAGCTGTGTGACTTTTATAGTGTAATCTCTGTCTGTGTGGCTCCTGTGTGGGTGCTGAAGCTCTGGGCGGTGCCCTGGTAGATGCTCTGGCCGGGGTCTATCTCTCTCTCTCTAAACACTAAGAATGGATACAGATTGCACAACACAGTTCTTCATGGTCTTTCTATTGATTAATTGCCTATCAATTGCTTATCAATATTCAAATATGATTGATTGAAATGCAACAAGATGCAGTAACAGCAATAATATACAAAAGTGTAATAATAGTGAGAAGGAGGCAGGTCAGATCACTCTCATGAATATTTAGAGAGTGTTACTAATATTAAAAACACTTCCCAATAACTAAATGCTCAAGTAATTCAATTTGTATTTAAATCAATTCAATTATATATATATATATATATATATATATATATATATATATATATATATATATATGTGTGTGTGTGTGTGTGTGTGTGTCTTCCAATGGCCTATACAACCTGGATTTAAGTGTCTTTATCAAGGACACAATGGTGGTGACTGTGGGGATCGAACCAGTAACCTTCTGATTACCAGTTATGTGCTTTAGACCACTACGCCACCACCACTGCACTTAATCTTGAAAAGAAAATGGAAAAACTGAAATTGTTATATGTAATATAATATAAAATAATATAATAGAAAATAAAATAATATAATATAAAATAATATCATAGAAAATAAAATAATATAATATAAAATAAAATGATATAATATAAAATAATCCCCTCTCTGGGAACCAGCACCTTATCGTGGTGGAGAGGTTTGTGTGCCCTTATGATCCTGAGGGTTGTGTTGTCTGGAGCCATGTGCTCCTGGTAGGATCTCCCAAGGCAAAGTGGTCTCAGGTGAGGGGCCAGACTAAGAATGGTTCAAAATGACTCATGGATAAAACGGCAAGAGGAGGAGTTACCCTGCCTGGAGGAAGCCCGGGGCCCCTGTCTGGAGCCAGGCCCAGATGGAGGGCTCGTCGGCGAGCGCCTGGTGGCCGGGCTTGTCACGGAGCCCGGCCGGGCACAGCCCGAAGAAGCAACGTGGAACCCCCTCTACATCCCTTGGGCCCACCACCTACTTTTTCACCACCCACTGGAGGAACCGCAGGAGTCGGGTGCGCTGCCATATGGGCGGCAGTGAAGGCCGTGGGCCTCGACGGACCAGACCCGGGCAGCAAAGGCTTGCTCTGGGGACGTGGAATGTCACCTCACTGGGGGGAAGGAGCCGGAACTAGTGAGGGAGGTGGAGGGTTACCAGTTGGATCTGGTGGGGCTTACATCGACGCACAGTTTTGGCTCTGGATCCGTACTCCTGGATAGGGGATGGACTCTATTCTTCTCTGGAGTTTCCCAGGGTGTGAGGCGACGGGCGGGTGTGGGGATACTCACGAGTCCCCGGCTGAGCGCCACTACGTTGGAGTTTACCCCGGTGGACGAGAGGGTCGCCTCCCTACACCTACGGGTTGTGGGGGGGGAAACTCTGACTGTTGTCTGTGCATATGCACCGAACAGCAGTTCAGAGTATTCGGCCTTCTTGGAGACCCTGAATGGAGTCCTGAATAGGGCCCCAGTAGGGGACTCCATAGTGATGCTGGGTGACTTCAACACACACGTGGGAAATGACAGGGACACCTGGAAATGCGTGATTGGGAGGAACGGCCTCCCTGATCTGAACTCAAGTGGATGTTTGTTATTGGATTTCTGTGCTAGTCATGGATTATCTATAACAAACACCATGTTCGAACATAAGGATGCTCATAAGTGTACGTGGTACCAGAGCACCCTAGGCCGAAGGTCGATGATCGATTTTGTAATCGTGTGCGTCGGATCTGAGGCCATATGTTTTGGACACTCGGGTAAAGAGAGGGCAGAGCTGTCAACCGATCACCATCTGGTGGTGAGTTGGGTCAGGGGTGGGGAAAGACTCTGGACAGACCTGGGAAGCCCAAGCGAGTAGTGCGGGTGAACTGCGAACGTTTGGAGGAGGTCCCTGTCCACGAGATCTTCAACTCACACCTCGGCGGAGCTTTTCAGGCATCCCTGCGGAGGTTGGGGACATTGAACCGGAGTGGGCAATGTTCAAAGCTTCCATTGCCGAAGCCGCGGTGGAGAGCTGCGGCCTCAAGGTTTTAGGTGCCGCAAGGGGTGGTAACCCTCGAACACCGTGGTGGACACTGGTGGTCAGGAAGCCGTCCGACTGAAGAAAGAGGCCTTCGAGATTTGTTGTCCCGGAGGTCTCCGGAGGCAGTTGCAAGGTACCGACAGGCCCGAAGGGCTGCGGCCTCGGCCGTGAGGGAGGCAAAGCAGTGGGTGTGGGAAAAGTTCAGAGAAGCCATGGAGAAGGACTTTCGGTCCGCACCAAAGTGCTTCTGGAAAACCGTCCGCCACCTTAGGAGGGGGAAACGGGGAACCATTCAAGCTGTATACAGCAAAGATGGGACGCTGTTGACCTCAACCGAGGAGGTTATTGGGCGGTGGAAGGAACACTTTGAAGAACTCCTAAATCCCAACACGCCCTCTATGGTAGAGGCAGAGCCGGAGGATTATGGGGGATCAGATTCTATTTCCCTGGGGGAGGTCACTGAGGTAGTCAAACAACTCCGCAGTGGCAAAGCCCCGGGGATTGATGAGATCCGACCAGAAATGCTGAAAGCTCTTCGATATGGAGGGGGTGTCATGGATGACACGCCTCTTCAACATTGCGTGGAAATGTGGGACAGAGCCTAAGGAGTGGCAGAACGGGGTGGTGGTTCCCCTCTTCAAAAAGGGGATCAGAGAGTGTGTGCCAACTACAGGGGTATCACACTTCTCAGCCTCCCTGGTAAAGTTTACTCCAAGGTGCTGGAGAGGAGGGTTTGGCCGATTGTCGAACCTCAGATTGAAGAGGAACAATGCGGTTTTCGTCCTGGCCGTGGAACGACGGACCAGATCTTTACTCTCGCAAGGATCCTGGAGGGGGCCTGGGAGTATGCCCATCCGGTCTACATGTGTTTTGTGGATCTGCAGAAGGCGTATGACCGGGTCCCCCAGGAGAGACTGTGGGAGGTGCTGCGGGAGTACGGGGTGGGGGGGTCCCTTCTTAGGGCGATCTAATCCCTGTACGTCCAAAGCGAGGGCTGTGTCCGGGTCCTCGGCACAAAGTCGAGTTCATTCCATGTGGGGGTTGGTCTCCGCCAAGGCTGCGCTTTGTCACCAATCCTGTTTGTGATATTCATGGACAGGATATCGAGGCGTAGTCAGGGTGGGAAGGTGTGCGGTTCCGGTGGGCTGGGGATCTCATCGCTGCTTTTTGCAGATGATGTTGTCTTCATGTCATCATCGGTCCAGTGACCTTCAGCTCTCACTGGATCAGCTGGCAGTCGAGTGTGAAGCAGCTGGGATGAGGATTAGCACCTCTAAATCTGAGGCCATGGTTCTCAGCAGGAAACCGATGGAGTGCGTACTCCAGGTAGGGAAGGAGGTATTGCCCCAAGTGAAGGAGTTCAAGTACCTGGGGTCTTGTTCACGAAGTGAGGGACAATGGAGCGGGAGGTTGGCCGGAGAGTCGGGCAGCAGGGGCGGTATTGCACTCGCTCTATCGCACCGTTGTCACGGAAAGGGAGCTGAGCCGAAGGCAAAGCTCTCGATCTACCGGTCAATTTTTGTTCCTACCCTCACCTATGGTCATGAAGGTTGTGTCATGACCGAAAGAACTAGGTCGCGAGTACAAGCGGCCGAAATGGGCTTCCTCAGAAGGGTGGCGGGCTTCTCCCTTAGAGATAGGGTGAGGAGCTCAGTCATCCGTGAGGAGCTCGGAGTAGAGCCGCTGCTCCTTTGCGTTGAAAGGAGTCAGTTGAGGTGGTTTGGGCATCTGGTAAGGATGCCCCTGGCCGCCTCCCTAGGGAGGTGTTTCAGGCACGTCCAGCTGGGAGGAGGCCTCGGGAAGACCCAGGACTAGGTGGAGAGATTACATCTCCACACTGGCCTGGGAACGCTCGGGTCGCCCAGTTAGAGCTGGTTAATGTGGCTCGGGATAGGGTAGTTTGGGGCCCCTGCTGGAGCAGCTGCCTCCTGACCCGACTTCGGATAAGCAGTTGAAGATGGATGGATGGATGGAATATAAATTAATATAATATAATATAAAATAATAAAATATAATATGATGTAATATAAAATTATATCATATAAAATACAATGATATAATATAAAATAATATAATATAATCTAATATAAAATAATATAATATAAAAATAATATAATCTAATATAAAATAATATAATGTAATATAATATAAAATAATAAAATATTATGTAATGTAATATAAAATAATATCATATAAAATAATATAATATAAAATAAAATGATATAATATAATATAATATAAAATAATATAATATAAAATAATAAAATATAATATAATGTAATATAAAATAATATCTTATAAAATAAAATAATCTAATATAAAATAAAATAATCTAATATAAAATAATAAAATATAATATAATGTAATATAATATAAAATAATATAATCTAATATAAAATAATATAAAATAATATAATATCATGTAATATAATATAAAATAATATAATCTAATATAAAATAATATAATATCATGTAATATAAAATAATATAATATAATATAAAATAATACAATATAAAATAAAATAATAAAATATAATATAATGTAATATAATATAAAATAATACAATATAATATAATATAAAATAATAAAATATAATATAATGTAATATTAAAATTATATCATATAAAATAAAATGATATAATATAAAATAATATAATATAATATCATGTAATAGAAAATAATACAATATAATATAAAATAATACAATATAATATAATATAAAATAATAAAATATAATATAATGTAATATAATATAAAATAATAAAATATAAAATAATACAATATAATGTGATGTAATATAATTTAAAATAATATATTATAATATAACGTATTTTAATGTAATATAATATCATATAATGTAATTTTATATAATATAATGTAATTATGTAATTTAATAGAATAGAATGGAACAATATATAATATATAATTTTCATTATACTAAGTGAAATTTAATATATAGGTTAATAAATATAAAGTAAATTATAAAAAAAAATTATATGAACTAGCGAGTTAATGTAATAATGTACAGTTTAGTGATATAGAGACAAAGAAACGACATAATACTCTGTAATTGCACACTTTATAATCAGCAGCACACTCTGATAAATGCAGAAGCACGTGTGTGAAGTCTCGCAGAGTCTCGTGCGTCTCGAGAGTCTCGCGGTGTTTGCGCGCGTGTTTCCTGTTCCGGGGTAGTTTGTGTGTGCTGTGTGTGTGTTTATGTGGATGTGTAAGTGTGTGTGGTGATGATGATGATGGCGGAGCTGGTGCAGGGACAGGCCTCGATGGCTCAGCCCGGGATGAAGGCGGACGGATTCACGGACCCGTTCCACCGCGCGCGACAGGTAAACAACGCGAGAGTGTACATCAGAGAATGTATGTGATACGAGTGTATATTGTTAATGACTGTGTGTTCGAAGTGTGTGTAGCCTGTTAGCTGCTACTACTGCAAGAGCTTTAAAACTCCAGTACACACACACGCGCACACACAGATTAAGGCCACAACACAACAACCACAAAAACACATTTTACACTCGCTTTAATCTCACAAAACACCGCTGACAACTGCGAACAACAACTTTACGTGCGTATTTACTCCAGAAATTAAAACACCGGCGACAAACTGCTGCAACCTGTTGTTGTCAAACACAAACCCTCAAAACTTTAAACTCGCGCACACAGATACACAACACGCGTTTGTGCGTCGCGTCTGATTTCTCGCAAACATTTGCGCACAGATTAAAAGTGTTTGTTGTACACTGACAGTTGTGTAAAACTTACTCACATTTAAACATACTTTCACTTACACACACTCACATTCTTACACACACACTCACATTTAAACACATACACTCACATTCTTACACACATTTAAACACATACTTTCACTTACACTCATTCACACTTACACACTCGCGTTTAAACATACTTTCACACACGTGCACACACACACTTGCACACTCACATTTAAACATACTTTCACACACGTGCACACACACATACTTACACACTCACATTTAAACATACTTTCACACACGTGCACACACACATACTTACACACACGTGCACACACACATACTTACACACTCACATTTAAACATACTTTCACACACGTGCACACACACATACTTACACACTCGCGTTTAAACATACTTTCACACACGTGCACACACACACTTGCACACTCACATTTAAACATACTTTCACACACGTGCACACACACATACTTACACACTCACATTTAAACATACTTTCACACACGTGCACACACACATACTTACACACTCACATTTAAACATACTTTCACACACGTGCACACACACATACTTACACACTCACATTTAAACATACTTTCACACACGTGCACACACACATACTTACACACTCACATTTAAACATACTTTCACACACGTGCACACACACATACTTACACACTCACATTTAAACATACTTTCACACACGTGCACACACACATACTTACACACTCACATTTAAACATACTTTCACACACGTGCACACACACATACTTACACACTCACATTTAAACATACTTTCACACACGTGCACACACACATACTTACTCACATTTAAACATACTTTCACACACGTGCACACACACGTACTTACACACTCACATTTAAACATACTTTCACACACGTGCACACACACGTACTTACACACTCACATTTAAACATACTTTCACACACGTGCACACACACATACTTACACACTCACATTTAAACATACTTTCACACACGTGCACACACACATACTTACACACTCACATTTAAACATGCTTTCACACACGTGCACACACACATACTTACACACTCACATTTAAACATGCTTTCACACACGTGCACACACACATACTTACACACTCACATTTAAACATGCTTTCACACACGTGCACACACACATACTTACACACTCACATTTAAACATACTTTCACACACGTGCACACACACATACTTACACACTCACATTTAAACATACTTTCACACACGTGCACACACACACTTGCACACTCACATTTAAACATACTTTCACACACGTGCACACACACATACTTACACACTCACATTTAAACATACTTTCACACACGTGCACACACACATACTTACACACTCACATTTAAACATACTTTCACACACGTGCACACACACATACTTACACACTCACATTTAAACATACTTTCACACACGTGCACACACACATACTTACACACTCACATTTAAACATACTTTCACACACGTGCACACACACATACTTACACACTCACATTTAAACATACTTTCACACACGTGCACACACACATACTTACACACTCACATTTAAACATACTTTCACACACGTGCACACACACATACTTACACACTCACATTTAAACATACTTTCACACACGTGCACACACACATACTTACACACTCACATTTAAACATACTTTCACACACGTGCACACACACATACTTACACACTCACATTTAAACATACTTTCACACACGTGCACACACACATACTTACACACTCACATTTAAACATGCTTTCACACACGTGCACACACACATACTTACACACTCACATTTAAACATGCTTTCACACACGTGCACACACACATACTTACACACTCACATTTAAACATACTTTCACACACGTGCACACACATACTTACACACTCACATTTAAACATACTTTCACACACGTGCACACACACATACTTACACACTCACATTTAAACATACTTTCACACACGTGCACACACACATACTTACACACTCACATTTAAACATACTTTCACACACGTGCACACACACATACTTACACACTCACATTTAAACATACTTTCACACACGTGCACACACACATACTTACACACTCACATTTAAACATGCTTTCACACACGTGCACACACACATACTTACACACTCACATTTAAACATGCTTTCACACACGTGCACACACACATACTTACACACTCACATTTAAACATACTTTCACACACGTGCACACACACATACTTACACACTCACATTTAAACATACTTTCACACACGTGCACACACACATACTTACACACTCACATTTAAACATACTTACACGCATTCTTACACTCGCACACATTTATATGTACATACTTACACACACACAAACTTATGCACACACACTTTGTCAGAGTGTGTGTGTGTGTTGCACATTAAAAATAGGTGTGTGTGCGCGTGCACGCGATCATGGAAAAATGTAGTTTTTATCAGCTCTTCCCACGGCAGAAAGTCAACCATGCCAGTGTGTCCTTGTGCTTCTGTTGAAAAGCACTTTGATTACCAGTACTGTTAGTTGTTTTAGTACTTTTAGTGATATTCTCTATTTTAACATTCACAAAAACATCATTCAAGCAGTGTATCTGCTGAGATGAGTACTTTCAGCTGTTAGGATCTTTATCGTTGCATGTATTAGAGGTAGAACGATATATCGGTTTTAACGATTAATCAGTGCCGATAGTTGCTTTTCGAAACTATCGTGGTATCGGCAAAAATATATGCCAATAGTTGCCGATATTAAATTTTTTTAAACAATCTTTCATTATTGAACGTATTCATCTGTATTTGTATCCTCTTCAATGCGTAGTTAGTTATTTAATTAGATGAGTGTCTAAACTGAAGCGAGGACATGCATCGAAAAATTTGATTAAATGGAAACGTGCCCCGTCAGCACATATTGTGTCTCGAACTTGTGAATAATAAACCTTATTCGTCATTAAACCTCATCTGGTAAAGTATCTATGTACAGAAACTAGAGGTCGACCGATATTGGTTTTTGCCGAAAAGATAACTAACGCGGTGGAAATGCTGATAAACGATTCATTAACAGATGGTGCATAATGTGGGACTTTTAACTATGAACGTGCCCAATACATTTTAAATGGAGATTTGGCTCCGTTACAATGCTTTTTATTTAAGAAACGAAGCTTTAGTCAAATTTAAAAACGTTTGGATGATTAATCGGTTATCTGCCTTTTCAACCACCGTTACCGTTGGTTACCGTTAGCGGCCAAATCCACCATCGGTCAACCTTTAGTTTGTTTATATATTTCACCTGATGAGTTTTAATTGGGAATAAAGTTTATATTTATTCACAAGATGTGAAGTTGTAGATGTGCTGATAGGGCACGTTTACATATAGTTGCGTTTTTCTTTGCATGCCCTAATCGGTAAAACCGATAGATCTGTCTACCTCAAAAATGTAGTGCATCTTTATATAGTTTAACCACTTTTGGTAATTATTCTTCATTTTAGTTAACTAATTGCAAATATGCAGTCACTGAATATCATTCTAGTGCAAGTTGAAGTTTAATAAATATTCAATAATGCTGCATCAGTGATCACAGGAAATAAAATTGTATTCGTGTAAGCTAACTAACTAAATAAATAAAATTAAAGGGATTAAAACTTTAATTAACTCCTGTTGTTCCAAACCTGTATAAATGTTTTTCGTTCTGTAGAACACAATAGGAGAAATGCAAAATGTAAAATAGCGAGACATGACGCAATAGTCAGACGTCCGGCGCATTTTTACATGGAAAAACACGCGTTTGGAGTGAACGGCCCTCAGAGGTGTAAATCATTGGCAGTTGTGTCTTGACTATGCCTTGCCTTGCTCTTATAAGCGTCTCACTGCATAAGCATTAGGTAGGTACTTACATACAGTGCTTTAAAAAAGCCTTTGCCCTGCAAATAATAATAAATATAGCTGCGAGCAGCAATTAATGGGGTTTAAGGCCTTTAAGCACATGCGTAAAAAGGTATTATGTTTTATTTGGCAAGAACGGAACCACCTAGATTATAGATGGAATAGACCATTTACAGCAAATACAGGCAATTAAGGAAATGCATGGTTTTTAAAGCTCATAGCGCCCCCTATAGCCCGATCTCCATAAAAGTCTGCATGCTTGTTTAGAATCATGTCGCATGTGCTCACCTAATTTCGTGAAGTTCTGAGTTTTTGTTTAGGAATTATGGGTTTATTTGTACACTTGACCACGCCCATTTTCTAAATTATAGCTACCCAAAGGGTAAAGTTCAAATGTTTTTTGACAGTCATGGCACCTTAGACAAAGACGATGCATGCCGATTTTCAACTCAATCAGACTAACGGTTGTGTAGTTAGAGCTGTTTTCAGGTTTTTTTCATGTTATAGAACCACAAAGTGGCCAAACTCCGCTGTTTTTATACAGTGACCTCAGTTTGACCTCATACACGTGTACCGAGTTTCGTGAAAATATCTCATTTCGTTCGGGCGTTATAGCCATTTTAGTAAAAATAGCCTGCCCTTTAAGAATTTTTTGGCACCCCTTAACCCCTTAAATTGTAACTTTTTTTTAAATAATTATTGGTAATCAGACTCCGGAGTATATTTCTGCACTGGTTTGGTTCTGATCGGGCGAAAAACCTAGGACTAGTTCGGAAAAGTAGGTTTTTAACATTATCTGAAATATTTACCGACCGGTTTGACAGACACCAATGCTTCTTGAGGCCAATTTGTGTAGAAGGAGAAGAGCTATCAGGTGATGTATATTACTTGTGTTTTTTCACAACACTGCATTATATACAGCCATTAACACCTACAAAAAAACCTACAACCCTCTCAGACCAAGATTCAAATAGGTCCACCAAGTTTCGTTCCGATGAGTCATTGTTAATCTTATGTAATAGCTGCTGAAATTTGATTGGCTGATGGCGGCCATGTTTTTTAACATGCATGAATGTCATGTTTTTTTTGGTATTATAGCGCCACCAAGTGGCTAAACTGCGCCTACTTTTATGGGCGACCAAAAATTGACCTCTTACATAAGCATGCCAAGTTTGGTGAAGATATCTCATTTCCTTCAAGAGTAATAGCCATTTACGTAAAATTGGCCACTCCTACTTCCGATGTTTATTTTAGGAATTGTAGGCTTTTGGATACACTTGGTCACCCACATGATATGCAACCCCTAAATAAATAACTAAAGTTCAACTTTTCTTTGATTATTGACTAAGGGAGTCCTAGATGTAGTTCAAAATAGCAGGTAACATTTGATAATATACAATCATTTATACAGTCATTTTGCTTAAATTTGATTGGCTGCTGACGGCCATGTTTTATTATTTGTCATATTGTAGGATATGTTCGCATTTGGCCCCTACAAGAAGCATACGAATTTTCAACTTCATTGATAATACAGTTGCGTAGTTATGAGAATTTTGTTTGGTGTAGCGCCACCTATAGGCGAATGTTTTCGTGATTTTGCATGCAGACTTAAAATGTGTATGTGTTGGAAGTTTCGTATCATTTTGACTTTTGGTAGATATTGGTCAATACCTACAAAATGGACAATACCTGACCAATCGTTGGCTTATCTTCGCAACACTTCGACGAATCAAAATTCTTGTCAGGAGGGTTCATAGTAGACACACCAATTTTGTGATATACAGATATACGGCCTAGGAGGATTTAGAAAAAGTTGCTTTTTTAGAAAATTAGAATACTGTAAACATATTATAAAATGCAATAAAACGTTGATATACATTTTGTAGGTCTTGGTGCAAGGAATTAGAGGAAAAATGAATTTTGAGATTATTCAACTGTTGTGGAGTTATTGGTGAAAACGTAAATGTCCTTGCTATAGCGCCACCTTGTGGCCAATTTTAATAAAACTTGGGACTCAGCCTCATTCTGACACTGTCTACAAATATCTCAAATTTTGTGATGGTCGGCCATTCAGATTTGATGTTATTAGCTGCTGAACTTTGATTGGCTGCTGGGGGCCATTTTTTTTATTTGTCCGACTGATATTGTATGATATGTTAGACTTTGGCCCCTACAAGATGGCAATTTTCAAGTTCATTGATTATACGTTTGCGGATATTTTTTTTACTTGGTGCCCCCTGTAGTTGATATTTTTCGTGACTTTGCGCGCATCCTCCGAATGTCCTGTTGTCTATGGCTGTATCTCGTTAAGAAGGCTGCGTCCTCCGGAAGTCGCATTTGTCGGCCGCATATGTCATCGAGGCTGTCTCGTTTCAGAAAAGTAGGAAGGACACTTCGAATGCGACCTTCTTTCATGGGAATTCGGTGGATGCATGAGGTGTATCCTTCATGGGCACTCACGACCTACAATTCTTTGCTTCAAAGGAAATGTCTAAAAAAATAACGCCTAATTTGCCCGTAGAATATGTTCGGAGATATATCGGAGACAATTTTGTTAATCTTCGACACTTGAGTGTGTGACAGACGGTTTAGGAGTTATTTGCCAAAACGTAAACATGTTCTCTATAGCGCCACCTTGAGGCCGATTGTGCGAAGCTGATATGCTGTAGCACTCTTGGGTACTACGTCCCTCAAAGTTTACAACCAAAATTCCGCTTTGAATATATATATTTTTTTTTTTATTGAAGCAAAAATTTTATCCAACACCTGTATCACCCATGTGAAAAACTAAGTGCCCCCTTAAACTTAATAGCTGGTTGTGTCGCCTTTAGCAGCAACAACTGCATCAAACGCCGTCCGATAACTGGAGATCAGTCTTTCACAACGCTGTGCTGGGATTCTGGCCCACCCCTCTTTGCAGAACTGCTTTAGTTCAGACACACTGGAAGGTTTTCGAGCATGAACTGCCCGCTTAAGGTCCTGCCACCGCATCTCATTCAGGTTCAAGTCAGGACTTTGACTTGGCCACTCAAAAACTTTAATTTAGCTTCTTTTGAGTCATTCAGAGATGGACTTACTCCTGTGCTTTGGATCATTGTGTTGCTGCATAATCCAGTTGTGCTTGAGCTTCAACTCACGGATGGATGACAGGACGTTCTCCTTTAGGATTTTGTAAGTCGCCCTGAAGCAGTAAAGCATCCCGACACCATCACACTACCCCCGCCATGCTCGACCGCAGGTGTGATGTTCTTTTTGTGGAATTCTGTGTTTGATTTACGGCAGATGTAACGGGACCCCTGTCTTCCACACAGTTCCACTCTCGACTCATCAGTCCACAGAACATTCTCCCAGAAGCTTTGAGGATCATCAAGGAAGCAATACGTAACT
>NW_026266315.1:0-36000 GCF_025860055.1 Xyrauchen texanus
TTGTTTTTTTTGCTCTTTCTTGACTGCAACATACAGAGTAGGAAAGTACAAACAAAGTGCAGTGCTTCCAAAATTTGGTGGACACATCCGAAATAAAGCGTGCTGAGGTCATTTTTTAAGTAGAGAAGAGTTTTCTTTGGCCACTGGATTATTATTACGTGTTAAGCATATAATTGTGCAGCTGAGTATGCCCTCTTTTAGCAAAGCACATGGAAGCTATGACACAGGTATGCAGAAAAAGGTATTGTGGACGACTCCTGTGAAATTGAATGAATAGAGAGGAGGCACTTACCTTTTCAAAAAGAGAAATAAATAAAAATAGACAATGTCTGAGAGGAAAGGGCCTGTTGTCTCTTTTTTTTAGATCTGCAGTACAAGACATATTTTAATGATGGGAGAGCAGCATAAGGATGCGTGCAGTGCGCTTGCTTTAAATTGCCTGCTGGTAGCCACAGCACTCGCTTACGGCCATACCACCCTGTGCAGGCCCGAACTCGTCTGATCTCAGAAGCCAAACAGGGTTGGGCCTGGTTAGTACTTGGATGGGAGACTTCCTGGGAATACCAGGTGCTGTAATATTTTGCTTTTCCTTGTTTGTTTTAACTCATACACTCCCCCCTGGCTCAACTGGGATTTATTTATTTATCCTTGGAAATTGGTTGTTTGATTGATTTTCTTTCATTTAGCTTTCTTTGTGGCAAAGGACAGCCTGCTCATTTATCTTGCCTCCTAAAGAAAGCAGTAGAGGTTTTTTTTTGCTCTTTCTTGACTGCAACATACAGAGTAGGAAAGAACAAACAAAGTGCAGTGCAAATGTGGTGGACACATCCGAAATAAAGCGTCCTGAGGTCATTTTTTAAGTAGAGAAGAGTTTTCTTTGGCCACTGGCTTATTATTTTCTTTAAATGGCCTGCTGGTAGCTGCAGCTGTTGCTTATGGCCATACCAACCTGTGCACGTTTGTGAGTTGGTATGATCCAGGAAGTGAGTGGTGTGCAAAGAAGCAACCAAGCAGTGTTTGTTTGAAAAGCTGTTATTTCTAGTTATTTTATTCATTTGATTTAAGTGTTGTGTTTTGAAAACCATTAGTTAGAAGGTCAGGTTTAACCCCGATAGCCTCCCCAACAGCTTAAGCTGTTTGGGGACCTTTTTTATTGAACCATGCTGCAGAAATCCATGATGGCGGCAAACAAAGAAACAGAGAAAGCAACCATGAGTAACACTATCAACAAGAAGAAAGAAGAGAGAGAGAAAATGAAAGGAGAAGATAAAGAGATCCAAAAACAGCAAGAGGCAGGTACAGTTACAAGAGATGCACAGAAAGAGAGAGAAGAAAATAACAGAGAAATGCTAGGATGTTTGAGAGAGAAATACAGCAAGGAGCTAACTGTGGAGGTGGAGGTGGAAGGAACTGAGAAAATCTCCATGATGGACTTGCTGAAGGGAGTAAAGAAGGAGTGTGGAGAGGTGATCGGTTGCAGGGTGAGAGGTGAAAGGATCTATGAACTTATGATGAAGAACAATGGAGCAAAAGAGAAACTAATGGATGGAGTGAGGATATAAGGAGTGATGGTGCATGCCAGGGATATCATTAATAATGACATGGTGGTATCCTTCATCAACTTGCCGGTGTATTTGGAGGATGAGAAGATACTCTCCAAACTGGAAGAGTGGGGGGTAAAACCACTCTCATCAATTAAACGTCAGGTATGGCCTGGTACGTATACTGTGGATGGAACAAGGTTCCTAAAAGTTCGCTTTACGGAGCAGGTATGTTCGCGTCCATACTCCAAAAAGTTTGAGACTCTGAAGGGCACAGAATATTTTCGGGTCATCCATGATAGGCAAGTGCGTGTTTGCAGACTTTGCATCAAGCCAGGGCACATATTCAGAGAGTGCCCTGAATTTAAGTGCTTTAAGTGTGGCAAGAGTGGACACTATGCAAGAGATTGTGAAGAACGGATGGGAACAGGGAGAGAGCGGATGGATAGTCAAGAAGAAGGTGAAAGAAGAAACAATATTCTGACAGAGGCGAGAGGACAACTGATGATGTGGAAATGCAAGGGACGGATGGAGCTGTGCGAGGTGAAGAAAGAAAACAAATAGAATGGCAAGATAGACCTGAAAGTCTCAGTGAAGAGAATGATGGTGAGGAAGAAATGGAGCAGTCAGGAGAGAGCGAGGAAGAGGATGAGGAAGAGGAGGAGGAGAAGAAAGGAGAAAGCAATAAAGAGGAAAGAAGTGGAGAAGGGAAAAAGACAGAGACTGTACCAGGAAGCAGAAAAAGTCGGAAAAAAGAGAGATGAAGGAAAGCAAAACTCAAAAGACTGTGTGCAAAGAGAAAGTCTGAGCTGGACAGAGAACAGGCTGAACAGAGAAAAGAACCACTGTCGGGTATGTGATATTTGCTTAAATGTTTTATTTCATGATATGTTTTTTTTTGGTTTACTCTTATGGCCACTGTAACATCAATAAATATAAATGGTTTAAGAGATAAAAGGAAGATGAAAGAGTTACTGTTTACATTTAGGAGCGATATTATTTGTATACAAGAAACAAATTGGGAAGAGGATAAGGTGAGAGAGATGAGAGAAGAGTGGAACAGAGATATATATTTCAATAACGGAGCTAGGAATGCAAGAGGCGTGGCAATATTAATTAAAAAAGACAGGGTAGAAAATATAAAAGAAGTATATAAAGATCAGAGGGGAAGGATTTTGATAATTGAATTTAGGTATAGAGATATAGATCTTTACGGTGGCCCAGTAGTGCACAACACAACGAAATTCAAAAAGCAAACATAAGTTCACAACACAACGGAAACAAGCCGCAACACAACGCAAAAAAGCCGCAACACAACGGAAACAAGCCACAACACAACGAAATAACCACAACGCAACGGAATAGCCACAACACAACGGAATAGCCACAACACAACGGAATAGCCACAACACAACGGAAATGCTCCCGACCACTAGGGGGACAGGTGGTCTCCGGAAACGGTAAATTGCTCTCAATCTCCCATGCGTTATCGCTGGCGGTCTGGATTAGTGATGGGCAATCCGGCTATTTTTCGTGAGTCGGCTCGTTTGACTCAGCTCACTGAAAAGAGCCGGCTCTTTTGGCTCACAAACGGCTCTTTAAAAAAAATGTTTTCTCTATGATAGGTGTGAAAACAATTCTAATTCAATTATTAAATGAAATCATACTCGCAATGTCTCACAATTTCTTTAAAAATGCATTGATTTGTTATGAAAAAATAATACTATTAAGCATTTGCATTAGAACTTTTTAATGTATAGAAACAACATTCAAAACAAATACAATCTGAACATAATAGAACCCATATTAAAGAAAAAGCTGTTTCTCGAAGCTCCGCTAGCTTCACAGTTGGGTGCACAGTTCGCATATGCCGGTGTAGGTTGTGCGTAGAACCGGCTTTATGCAATATTTTTTTTGGCAAATTCTACACTGTGCTTTAACATTGTCCACATCATTAAAGTGGTTCCAAATGCTGCTGTGCTTCCGACTAATTTTCCTGCTTATGCTTTGTTTTCACATGTGTTTTTCCTCTCCTCTCCTCTGAGTTTGACGCTGTGTGTGTGTGTGTGTGTGTGTGTGTGTGTGTGAGTGTGAGTGTGAGTGTGAGTGTGTGATGGCTCGGCCCCTCCCTCATGTCGTATAATTGGTTGACACCTTGTGTATGATTGACAGGAACAGAACGTGAGGCTGATCAGACAGTCAAAATGAATGTGTGTGCCTTTAGGCCTATATAATAATTTTAAAATACAATGAATTCATTATTTCATTATTACATAATGATTTAATTTCTATAGGCTATATATTTAAAAATAGAGTCGGCTCTTCAGATATGCGAGCCAGCTCCCGTCGTTCACCTACAAGAGCCGGCTCTTAGAGCCGACTCATTCGCGAAGGACCCATCACTAGTCTGGATGCTTTTCACGCGCACAGACACACACGAAGAATGTGAACGTAAGTACAAACTTACTTTGAGATTTTATTTCAAAAGATTATTGTTAGTCTGAACGCCGTTTTAACAGGCTGCTTCTTAAGGATAAAAAAACAGTGACGGTATCTTTTATATGCCACAATAGGGATGAAGACTATTGTAACTTCCATTTCATAATTACTTTAAAGGGTAGTTAGAATCATGATTCCCCCTAACCCATATTTGGTTCCTATGGAATTCAGTCCAGTTGTGGAATTGAGAAAATAAAGATATCAACTATTTTCAAAAACATGATTATCTTTAAACCTGTCAGTTTTATTTTCATTGACAAAATAGTTTTTATAAATATTTTATAAAATAGTCACATGCCCCAAGTTAAAGCTAATTTAAAATTTTAAAACTTTTTTTTCCGTTCTTTTCATGTGTAGATTTATGTAGGAGTTATGTGGAGACATGGTGGTGTTCTAAAGCCTATCAGAGGGAAGACCCTGCCTCTTGATGTTCAACCTAATTGGTCATCTGAGCAACTTTTAATTGCAGCTGAAAAGAAAGTAAGAGATTTTAATCAGGATATGGAAGAGGGCCCCTATGTATTGCTGTACCCAGATGGTTCAGAGGTGAAAAACATTCCAGGAACAAACACCCCTTTCAAACTACACCTGTACAAAGAAGCAATTGGAAAGGCTTATCAAAGAATAACACTGTTTATAAGCACATTTCAAGACTTTTTAGCCAATGGTAAGCATATTTAATGTAATGAAAATCTTACAAAGACATAATGTATAAAACACTATTTACACGAATGGGTTTAAATCAAAGTGAATTTATTACTTTCATTGTTGTTTGAAGACTGCTCTGGGGATTCTTCTAGCGAAGACAGTGAAGTGCAAGTAAAGTCTACCTCTCACAGTCCGCATTATGAGAGTGACACTTTGGTGGGTGCATTTAATTGCATGTCTCCTTACATAATGTTTAATTTTAACTCATTTTAACAAGTGGCTTTTTTTCTTTCTTTTTTTTACAGATATGGGATGTTCCAGATGAAGCAAGCACACCAAATGCAGGAAGCACATCAAACAGGTATTAGCATAGTTAACAAGACATTATTTGGAGGTTAGGAGTTGAGTTGTTCAAATTAATTCACAGTAGTTGTTTTTCAGACCCCCTGATCTCTCTCTGCCATTTTTGGACCAAGTAAGTTCATAATTGTTCATACCTTGCAAAGTTACTTTGTTACAACAAATGAAAATGTTTATTTCTCTTACGAGAGGTTCTCTCATTTTGCGTAAGCTAGCTTACGCTACAGGAAAGATTCATCTTTTCTGAGATATTGAAGCCAAAAAATTATCCTTAATTTTTGTATCCATTGTTAACGCAGTGTGGCAGCTGCAGACCTTGAGCGGGCTAGCTAGCTCCTCCTCAGCCCAGGAATCCAGCAGGACCCGAGCCGGAGTCGAAGGGGAGTTAACACGCCTCCTCACACAGGCCGTCGACCACCTCGGGCTCGAGTGGTCACCGCCCCCTGAGCAGGCACCCAACAGACTTGACGGCTGCTTTCTTCAAAGCCATCGCCGCTCTACACCCGCTCCCTTCCTGCCGGAATTACACACAGAGCTTGCAAAGTCGTGGAACGCTCCTTTTTCAGCCAGGTCCCATTCCCACGTCTCCACCTCTCTCGCGTCGGTGGACAGCGCCACTGAGAGAGGCTACTCCTCCATCCCCCCGGTCGAGGACTCGGTAGCAGCACACCTTTGTCCTCCCTCCGCGAGATGGCGTTCCAAGCCTGTGCTCCCGTCTAAGGCCTGCAGAGCGACTTCCGTCTATGTTGGCCGCGCCTATTCCGCCGCCGGACAAGCCGCATCTGCTCTGCACTCAATGACCGTTTTATAGATCCTACAAGCAGACCTTCTTCGGGAGTGGGATGAGAAAGGCAGGCACCCAGAGGCTGGTACTGATCTACGAAGCGCGACAGACCTCGCCCTTCGCACTACCAAAGCTGCAGACCAAGCTCTAGGGAAGTGCATGGCCTCGCTGACTGTGACCGAGAGACACTTGTGGCTAACACTAGCCGACATGGGAGAAGCAGAGCGCTCCACGTTCCTCAACGCACCGCTCTCTCCGACCGGTCTCTTCGGCTCCGCGGTGAGTGGCATTGTTGACCGCTTCTCAGAAGTCCAGAAAGCCACCCAAGCCATGAACCTCTTCCTGCCGCGTCGCGCTAGCTCCTCTGCAGGCCGCTCACGTGATCAGCCTCCTGCACGAGCCTCTTCACAGCGCCCAGTTCAACAAACTCCAGACTTCTCAGCGTCGACAGGGTGGCCGCCCTCGATCAGGCTCAGACAGCCGCCGCGAGACCGCCGCCCCTGCGGGCCTCGATCTAAGGTAACGCTGAAACCCGAGTAGCCGAAGTCTTCCTAACTGTGTAGAACAAACGACGGCTCAGTCCGCCGCGGCGGACCACCGTCAAAGCTTCGCCCCTGTCAGTCCCCTTCTCTCAGGCTACTGCAGTGGTGAATTTAGCAGCCAACAAGCCGGTGACACTGCCCGCTTGCCTGCACTCAAACGCCATTTTCACGGTGACCCAAATAAATCTTGTAAAGAGCAAACATGTCTTATGTGTAGAAAATGTGCCCACAACCCAGTGTTCACCCCTACACACAAGCATAACACATCCTGTGTCCCTATCAGAGCACGCTCTCATAAAGCGGTTACGAACCGCTCGAGCGTCAGAGTCAATGAAGGCGCCCACAAATGCGTGCGCCCGCCCATTCTCTGGCCGCTCTGTCACACGACCAGCCCTATGTGTAGAAAATGTGCCCACAATCCAGTGTTCACCTCTACACACAAGCACTGCATGTCTCGTGTCCCCAATAGAGCACGCTCACATAAAGCGGTTATGAACCACTCGAACGCTAGAGTCAATAAATGCGCCCACGAATACGTGCGCGCGCCCATTCTCTGCCCGCTCTGTTACACGGCCAGCAAACATTCCTCTGTGTGTAAGTCCCGTGCCCATGACTATGCTTGCGCATCACGTAACAGATGTGACTCTTTCCCCATTCATTCCAATCGGGAAGTCACTCACAAAACAGCCTGTTCATGCTGTCTGCGAGCAATCATGCATAAACACACTAAACACGCTCACACATTTTGTTCAGCTCTGTGTGCGGCAATCAGAGCTGAATTGGCCATTCACCCTCTAGCGTTACGCTTCAAAGCGTGGGAAGCTATTCCATGGATATCCAAGTGGGTGTTAAGCACAATACAACAGGGCTATTTGCTACAGTTCGATCGCCGCCCTCCTCGCTTCAGAGCTGCTCGAAACCACTGTGAATTCGGAAGCAGCGTGCATGCTTCATTCAGAAATAGCAAGCCTTCTGTGCAAAAGGGCCATAGAGAAAGTGTCACCCTCTCTGAGCGAGTCGGGCTTTACAGCCGTTATTTTCTTGTTCCCAAGAAAGACGGCGGCCTCAGACCCATATTAGATCTCAGGGTTTTGAACAAGGTGCTTGCAAAAGACCGTTCAAAATGCTCACAATCAGGAAACTCCTCGCGCATGTGCGCCAGGGGACTGGTTTATTTCTCTCGATCTGAAAGATGCATACTTTCAGATTCAGATAAATCCCGCCACAGGCCATTCTTGAGATTCGCCTCGACGGCCAGGTTTATCAATACACCGTCCTTCCGCTCGGCCTGTCCTTAGCACCCGTGACTTTCACGAAGTGCATGGATGCGGCGCTCGCACCCCTGCGGAGTCAGGGTTTGCGAATTTTGAACTATTTGGACGACTGGCTGATTATGGCACAGTCACATATGGAGCTTCTGTCTCCTAGAGCAGTTCTCCTCAGCCATCTGAACAGTTTGGGTCTTGCAGTCAATTGGACCAAGAGCTCACTACAGCCCAGTCAGACAATTTCCTTCCTTGGAATAGAACTAGACTCCGTGGCAATGACGGCTCGCTTATCTACACAGCGCGCACCGTGTTCAGCGACTAGCCGCATCTTTTCAGATGAACAGCCTCACGCCTCTGAAGAAATTCCAGAGAGTGCTAGGTTACATGGCCTCAGCCGCAGCAGTACTTCAGCTGGGTTTACTGCACATGCGCCCGCTTCAGCATTGGCTAAACACCCGCGCGTCTTGCCGGGCTTGGGCCACAGGCTGCCAGCCCATAAAGGTGACTCAGACCTGTATTTCAGCTCTGCAGCCCTGGACAGTGGCCGAATGGTATCAGCGGGGAGTGACAATGGGAGCTGTATCTCTTATCTATCGCTGAGGGCGACGCACGTGCCAGGCCACCTGAATGACGGCCCGGACAGACTGTCCAGAGACAATATTCCCCCAGGGGAATGGTCCCTGCACGCTCAAACAGTCCAGACGTTATGGCACCTATTCGGCAGAGCAGAGATAGACCTCTTTGCGTCCAAAGAGAATTCTCACTGCCCAATATTTTTCTCGAAAAGCGAGGACGCGCTGGCCCAGGACTGGCCCAGACGCCCGCTTTACGCCTTCCCTCCCGTCTCGCTATTGCCACAGGTAATGCAGAGGATCAGGGGAAACGCGTCACTCGGTGCTCCTCATAGCCCCGCATTGGGAGAATCAGACATGGTTCCCGGAGCTTACGCAGCTGTCACTGACAGCGCCCGTGGCCCATCCCAGTGAGAGCAGATCTCCTCTCTCAAGCTCGCGGCACAATCTGGCATCCCCACCCAGAGCGCTGGGCGCTGCATGCATGGGTGATCAATGACTACCCGTCGCTCTGCCAAAAGGAGTAATAAACACCATCATACATGCTAGAGCCCCTTCCACGAGAAGACTCTATGCGTCAAAATGGTCTGTGTTCTCAAAATGGTGCACCGACAGAAACCTGGACACGCGGACATTTGGGGTGTCGTCGCTGCTCGTATTTCTACAAGAGCTGCTGGATAAGGGCAGATCCCCATCCACGCTCAAAGTGTATGTGGCGGCCATTGCGGCGTTCGCTGAACCCCTGCACTGCCAGTCATGGGGTAAAAACGAGCTGGTCATCCGCTTCCTCAGGGGAGCTAGAAGGATGAACCCCCCGCGCCCCCCATCGGTTCCTATCTGGGATCTTTCTATAGTTCTCGAAACTATGAAAGCCCCCTTTCGAACCACTTCAATCCGTGGATTTGAAATACCTTTCACTCAAAACCGTTTTTCTGACTGCCCTGTCATCAGTCAAACGTGTGGGAGACCTTCACGCGCTGTCTGTCAGCGCTGCGTGTCTTGAGTTTGGACCAAGTGACTCCAAGGTCATTTTAAAGCCTAGACACGGCTATGTTCCCAAGGTGATCGGTACTCCTTTCAGAGCATAGGTCATTTCCCTATCAGCGCTGCCAGCACCCGATAGCAAACGCGACGCCAATCTCCTTTGCCCGGTCAGAGCACTGAGATTGTATACTGCGAGATTGTATTCAATCCCTTAGAAGCCTATGGAGGAGTGATCCAGCTCTCAGATGAACGAAAGTCTTACGGGGTTGGAACAATATGAGGGTGAGTAATTACTGACAGAAGTTTCATTTTTGGGTGAACTATCCCTTTAAATGCGGGCCATGTTTTTTAAAGTTATATAGTTCTCCACACCAGTCTCCCAGGTGTGAGGTGTAGTCAGATTGCTTTGAGCGTGCAGTTCTTCAAAGTTTGCCTGAAGCTGTTCATCTTGACATGTACTAAGAGTAGGTTCAATGAAAAACTGGTTCAAGTCTTCCTCTGAGACACGAAATCCGCATTCTCTCCCATTAAACCTTTAAGTGAAAGAGGAAAAGGTTTGGTGTGAAAACTAAAGGTACAGCGATAAAGGTTAATTTGTATTTAATTATAAATTCTATCTTTTCCCCAAAATAAAACTGTCTACTAAACTTCATCAATCCAAAGTTGAAGTTGAATGACTTTTTCCTGTGGAATAGAATGTTAGCCACAATCTCCTTTCAGTTTAATTTTACAGAAGAACACAATGAAAGTAAACAGTGAGTGAGACTAACATTGTGTATCATATCAAATACTTGTGTTATATGGAAGTAAGACATATGGCTTTAGAACAACATTATGGTGAGTTTGAAGTTGTATGTTAAATATAATTGTAACAATTTGATTACAAAATGCAAATAAGTTAAATATTTAATGTAGTCATATACTGACCTGTGTGGAAGAGCGTACATTGCATCTGGTTTACCAGAAGGACAGCGAGACTGTTTAACTGCCCTAATGGTGTGAGTGTTCCAAATTTCTTTGCATTCATTAAGGTCCATCTGTAGCACACTTAAAAACACAAAACGCACCAAGCATATGTGCTCATGACTGCCATTAAAGAGTTGCCTCTCTTTCAAGTCATTAAGAAGATCCATCCAGAACTGAGTCCTGTGTAAATAAACCAACAATATCAACATCCCTTTTAGACGTTTAGGCCCGGTTTCACAGACAGGTCTTAGAATAAGCCAGGATTAGGCCTTAGTTCACTTAGGGCATTTAAGTAGCTTTTATAAACACGTCCCAGAACAAAAACATTACTTGTGTGCATCTTGTGACAAAACAATGGCACTGACATTTTTTAAGATCCTGGCAGTGCAAGTTGCTCTCATTTAAAACAGCTCAAACATGCATTTTAGTCTAGGACAAGCCTTGTCCGTGAAGCTGGGAATTAATTTAATAGGTTATTTTCTAATGTATAATTGATTATTAAACTAAAATTCAGCAAGAAAAATCCTTAAATATCATGACTGTTTAGACTATTATACCTTTGTTTTCTGAAGTATGACCACCAGCTTTCAATTCGTTGGTTTGTGATTGAGGAGCCATACATGTGGCTTGCAGCCCCTGCAAGGTCATCTGTGTGGACTGATCTCAGAGAACAGTGGATTGCAGTCATAGTTCCATTTTCAGTGCCACAGTCTGTGCGAAGAAGCTTTGGTATGACTCCAAATTGTGTGGCACAATGTAGGTAATAAGCAGCTATAATGTCTGGGTTGTTATTGCTAGCTCCACAGTTTAACCACATCACTTTGCGTGAGTAACCATCTATGCAACCACTTATAGCCAAACCGTATGGTTTTAATTTGTCATAGCCATCAATGTGCCAGACATGATTTGGCCCCAAAGAATGGTAAACCCTTCTCACAAATCTTCTTCTGGAGCGTTGTTCAATGCCTAATGGATCAAGGTCTGCAATCATAAGCATTACATCTTGCCTTCTCACTGTAAGATTGTGTTTTTGACGCAGGGTCTGGCACATTGTGCGGTAACCGTAATGCTGTCCAGAACCATTCAACTCGCCAACAATAGCTGTCCGGACAGTGTCCAAAGGCGAGTAGTTTTTTCGTTTGTACAAGGACAGTCGGTTAAATTTTTTTTTCAGGGTATGAAGGCTCATTTTAATGTTGTGCTTCGATGCCAAGAAATCCACAATGACACTGTAACTGTGTCCATCTCTGAAGTACTTTCGAAGAAGATCATCCTCACAAACATGGACTGATGACTCTAACCATCAACAAAGGATACAATATATAATAGAAAGGGTATTATTAAGTAACAACTTTAATTGGTAGAAACATCTGACTCAGAATTTAGTTAATAAACTTAAACAGTGTGCTCAAATAACAGTAACTTAAGGTTTAGACTTAAACTTAAGGTTCTAAGGCAGACTTAACGCATACATACCACGTTCAACCTCTTCAGACAAAAACTGGACATTAGAGCCACACAAGCTGCAAAAGGCTGTAATAGTTCTCAGATCGTTTCCACAGAATGGACAAAACATGCCAGCCTAGGAAGACAATGGTTGAAATGATAACATTTCAGTGAACTATCAGGGTGTTAATGAAACAAAAGCAGAGTTAAATTGTCTCAATCGAAAGTAGTTTATCTATATTCTGCTCGTTTCATGAAACGATTCAGTTAAAATATTTTGTTAATTTAAAAAATAAATTACACAGATTATTTACACAGATAATCTCTTGTCGTGTCCCGATCATAGACAGTAAAAGAAAGGTCCCGATTCGACTCCTGAGGAAATATCGGCTTTTTAGTGCCGACGCTGCCCCCTAGTGGTCGGGATCATTTCCGTTGTGTTGTGGCTATTCCGTTGTGTTGTGGCTATTCCGTTGTGTTGTGGCTATTTCGTTGTGTTGTGGCTTGTTTCCGTTGTGTTGTGAACTTATGTTTGCTTTTTGAATTTCGTTGTGTTGTGCACTACTGGGCCACCGTAGATCTTAGATTAATAAATATATATGTGCCAAATATAGAATTGGACAGGAGAGAAATTCTAGAAGAGTTAAAAGGGTTAGTAGTAGGAAAATGTATTATAGTGGGTGACTTCAATATAAAATGCAGCAGATTAGATGTTGGCAAGGGGATAAAATTCAGATGGGAGAAGTCGAGGGGAATGTTGAGGGAGATAATAAGAGACAAGGGATTAACAGATGTGTGGAGATATGAAAATCCAGAAAAAAGAGAGTTCACTAGGAAACAGTTAAGAGAAGGGATATTGAAACAGAGTAGAATAGATTTAGTGTTAGCAAAGGAAGAAATAATTAGGTATATAGACGGAATAAGGCATCAAGAAAATAGTTTAAGCGATCACGATAGTGTTAGGTTCAAAATCAAGGTAGGGAATGAGGAGGCAGGAGGAGGGATGTGGATATTGAATGCAGGATATATTGAGGAGGAAGAATATAAGATACAGATGGAGGGTTTATTAAATAGGGAAACGAGAAGATAGATGAGCATAAAATGAATGGTGAATTGGATGACAGAATAGGAGAGAGATGGGAGACAATGAAGGACCAAATTAAATCAATCAGCATAAAATTTAGCAAGAAAAGAAGAGGCAGAAAGATAAAGGAAGAAAGGGTGTTGAGAGAAAGATTGAGAGAAGAGTTGGAGAAGGCAGAAGATGAAGAAGGATACAGTATGGAAAAATATATAGAAGTTAAAACGGCACTAGAGAAATACGAGAGAGAGAAATGTAGAGGAGCGATTTTAAGGAGCAAAGCAAAATATGCATTAGAAGGTGAAAAATGTACAGGGTATTTTTTAGGGGCTAGAGAAAAGGAGACAAAGTAAAACATATATTAACGAGATAAATACAAAAGAGGGTAAGGCAACAAAAGATTATGTCGATATTTTGGAGAGAGTGCAGGGATTTTATGAAGAGTTATATAAAGGGGGAGGAGTAGATGAGGAAAGTATAGATGATGTTCTAGGAAGCGTAGAGAATGTTCTAAGTAAGGAAGATGGAGACTGGTGTGATAGGGAGATAGAAGAGGCAGAAGTGATAGAGGCAATAGGGGGGTTAAAGAGCGGGAAAAGCCCGGGAAGTGATGGGATAGGGGTAGAGTGGTATAAATATAAGGAAGAGGTAGCACCGATATTAGTGGAAGTTTTCAAAGGGATAGAAAGAACAGGGATAGTGCAGAGCAGGATGGTAGAGGGAGTGATTGCCTTAGTTTATAAAAAAGGGAATACGTTAGATATCAGGAATTACAGACCAATCAGTTTGCTAAATGTTGACTACAAGATATTGACTAAGGTTTTAGCTAACAGAGTAAAAAGAGTGATCGGGAGTATAGTGCAACCAACACAGAGTTATAGCATACCAGGCAGAGATATAGCGGACACAATAGCGACAGTAAGGGATGTGATAGACTATATGAAGCGAGATAGGAAAGGAGGAATAGTAATAGGGATAGATTGGAATAAAGCATTTGATAGGGTAGAACATGAATACCTATTTAGACTGTTAGAGAAGTTTGGATTTGGGGTGAAAATGGTGGGATGGGTGAGGACACTATATGGGAGGGCAAAAAGCTGTGTAAAGATAAATGGAGTTCTAACAGATAAGTTTGAGGTAGGGAGGTCAGTGAGACAAGGATGTCCCCTATCCGCATTACTTTATGCCATTTCAGTGGAACCTCTAGCCACATTAATTAAGAGGGATAAAGGGATAGTCGGGATTGATTTGCCGTATGGAGGAACATGTATTATAAATCAATATGCGGATGACACCACAATCACAGTGAGGGGAGTAAATAGTGTGAAAAGAGTTCTAGAGATAGTAGGGAAGTATGGGAAGGCATCAGGGGCTAAAATAAATAAGGAGAAATCAGAGTTAATGTATATAGGGGCGGTTGAGAGAGTAGAGGTAGGGATAAAAGTAGAGGAAAAATATATAAAAGTACTGGGAGTATATTTAGGGGTAGAAAGCAAAGAGGCAAGAGATGTGACTTGGACTGGAGTGATTAACAAAATAAGAACAGTGTGTGCAGCATGGAAAGGGAGGAAATTAAAATTAAATGGGAAAGTAATTGTAGTAAACGGTCTGTTGTTATCAGTATGTGTGTATGTAATGAGTGTAATTGAAATGCCAGGGTGGGTGATGAATGAGTTGAATAAAATTGTGTGTGATTTTATATGGGAGGGAAAAGGGGTGAAAATAGCACAGAAAACATTGGTGGGAAAGAGATGGGAAGGAGGTTTAAATTTGATGGACCTACAAATAAAAAGAACTGCAATGAGAATTAAAATGGCGATAAAGTATATGGGAGGTAGATGGGATTATGGTTGGAAGGAATTCTTAAGAAAATATATTGATGATGTGGGGGGAATAGGGGAAAATGGTTGGTACATGGGCTTTAAACAATCTATGACGGGAGGAATACCAGAAATATACCGGGAAGTATTAGAGGCATGGAGGCAGTTTTTGCCTAAGATAGAGTATGAGTGTGAAGACATACACATGATTAAAAATCAGCCACTGTTTCTAAACGAAAAGTTTAAACATAAAAATAAAACGTTATATGAACCTAGATTTATAGAAGGAGGCATAAAACAGGTAAAAGACATCATATATGAAGTCACTCCAGGATTCCTCAGAAGCAACTGCATTTATGACTCTGTGTGTGACTTGGAGGGAATGGAGAGCAGAGGGAAAGTGAACAAAATATACGAAAAGATTAAATTAAGTATACCCACACAATGGACAAATATGATTGAAAATGAATGTATATCCAAAAGAGAACAATGTATGCCAGAGATGTACATAGATGGTGATGGAAAGAAACGTCAAATCAAAACCTTGAGTGTAAAAAATGTATACAGGAGGCTTATTGTTGATGTTAGAAAAGAGCCAGCAGCAGAGAAAGTGTGGAAGAGGGTGTTTGATAATTTGGATGTGGAAAAAATATGGTCGAACTTAAATGTAAAATATAACAGTATAGAGTGCGAGAATAATGATTTTCTGATAAGACATAATAGAATCTACACAAATGTTGTGTTAAATAAAATAAACAATGAGGTAAATGTGATGTGTAACGTGTGTAATAATGGCCATGAGAGTTTTTTACATTATTTTTTGAGATGTGAGGCTTTGGTTGATTTTTTTGACTTTTTAAAAATATTGTTAATAGAGAACTGGGGTGTGGAAGTTGAATCAGAGGAGGAATGGAGTAAAATATTTTTGTTTGGGATTTTGGAGAAAAGGGAAGAATGGACAATTGCCTAATTAATTTTATATTAAGTCATGCCAGACTAGCAGTGGTTCTAAGAAGAAACTATGCACATTTTGAGGGGAGGAAGGTTAAAATAAAAGATTTATTTAAGACAATAACAAAAAGAGATGTAGAGTTGATTTGCAAATATGGAGAGAAAGAGGTGAAATATTTTTTTGTAAATACAAACAAGTTAATATATCAAGAGCCAGGGGAAGACATATGCTTTAATTGGTAAAAATAAAACTATTGGGTTGAGATTGGTTGTTGCAAATTGAGTAAATGCCAAAATATTTTTGTGTATTTTATTTATTTTCCTTTCCCCCCTTTTTTTTGGGATGTTTATGGAACTATGTAAACGAAGTGAAATATGTGTATATGAATGTGATGATATAATGTAACTGAAAATCTGTGAATTGAAAGGAAAATACGAAAGATTAAAAAGAAAAAGTGCAGGCCTGAACTCGTCTGATCTCGGAAGCCAAACAGGGCTGGGCCTGGTTAGTACTTGGATGGGAGACTTCCTTGGAATACCAGGAGCTGTAAGATTTTACTTTTCCTTGTTTGTTTTAACTCATACACTCCCCCCTGGCTCAACTGGGATTTATTTATTTATCCTTGGAAATTGGTTGTTTGATTGATTTTCTTTCATTTAGCTTTCTCTGTGGCAAAGGACAGCCTTATCATTTATCTTGCATCCTACAGAAAGCAGTAGAAGGTTTGTTTTTTTGCTCTTTCTTGACTGCAACATACAGAGTAGGAAAGTACAAACAAAGTGCAGTGCTTCCAAAATTTGGTGGACACATCCGAAAGAAAGCGTCCTGAGGTCATTTTTTAAGTAGAGAAGAGGTTTCTATGGCCACTGGATTATTATTATGTGTTAAGCATATAATTGTGCAGCTGAGTATGCCCTCTTTTAGCAAACCACATGGAAGCTATGACACAGGTATGCAGAAAAAGGTATTGTGGACGACTCCTGTGAAATTGAATGAATAGAGAGGAGGCACTTACCTTTTCAATAAGAGAAATAAATAAAAATATACAATGTCTGAGAGGAAAGGGCCTGTTGTCTCTTTTTTAGAGCTGCAGTACAAGACATATTTTAATGATGGGAGAGCAGATATAGAGATGGTGTACGGCTTTCTGTACATTTGACGGTGTCTCTCTGAAAGTCTTTTCCAATTCACTACACCTGTTCAATTTCAAAACACAATGAAAGTCACAATTCAGACAATAAATGAACAAATCTTTAACTGCCAAAAGTTTCATGTTAGAGAAATGGAAGAGGGTGATATTAATCTAGCCTAATTGTTATACCCACAAAAAAAACACGATGGGGCAACCACACTTATTGAACTCACTATCAAGCCAGCTGAAGTGTGCCTCCTGCTGAAAATGCTCCTGGCTGACAATCCCCCAGCCTCGGGATTGCAGAGCAGCCGTCTTATAGAACTACAAAGACAAGGATCCTCTGGAGAATGTCATCGGGCAACTGTAGATATGAAACAAGATTTAATATAGAGTCATTGCAAGCCATTTCATCAACATTAAAGTGATTATGAACACATACCTGCAAAATGTCAGTGGCCACAGCCCCATCCTGTGAAACCCTTAATATCTTTGCTGGGATCGTAGGTACCTTTTTAAAAAAAAAAGGAAAACAAAGAAAAACACAGTTTAAGAAAAAGCTGCATATTACATAATACATGCTACTTTCAATACTTTTTACTGAAATATTACCAAAGTGCTGTATCTCCTTTTCCTAAGGACACGAAAAACAGGCGGCAGACTTCCATCCCCCATCTTCCTGCCTTCCTGTGTAAAATGCGCAAATCTTCGACCATGTCTGTAATTGACATTGACCAAATATGTTCATCATGCTTTCCCACTTTGACAGTACTATCTATTAATGTACTAATTTTCATTTCACAAACCATACCCCTCAATATCAAGGTTCTCGAGCAAAACCTTGCACCACCAACTCCTCAGATATGGCATGTCAGACTAAAGATAAGAACAGTTGTAATGTGATTCACCACAATTAACATTAAACATATTTGTCAACACCAAGACTGCACTTACGGTGGTGAAATCAAAGGCTGCCTCCACAGTTATGTACCAGGTATACTGTAAAGGCAGAAAGGCTATTATGTTGTCATGTCATTTGTATGAGCATAAATTTACAATTTATGGATGTTGTGTGGACATCACTAAACATCCTAAAATGAGCTTGGCAACCCACCATAACCATAAATAATCCACAGTCAATCCCATAATGTTGTAGGGGTAGCCCCTGTTTGAAGAAAGGAAGAACACCCATTATGAAGAATTTACAATGACTATCAACCTTATACAATGTTCTTGTGCATTTTCATTGCAAATGATTATTACCTCAACATCCAGGCCTGACTGTTCTTCCCATGGCCCAGGCATGAGCTTTTGTGCAACAGCCCTGATAAAAATCAAGACAGTGTTACGAAGGATATTACAATTCAGCTGGGGAACACAAACCGTTTCAAAAATGCAGAATACAATTCAGAAATTGGTTGAACATGAAATGCCAACAATGCTTACATCCTCTGAACGTGAGGTACTTTAACTATGAAGTTTATCCAAGCAGCCTTGACAAGTCAAAGGAACGCGACTGCCGAGAGTAGATGTATATAAACGTGGGCAAGTCAGAAGAACACGACTGCCAAAAGTAATTGCATTAACACTAGAAGTGCCATGACAGTCATTTTGACCGTTTTGAATTTTATATCTGCAATAATTTTGATCTTTGAAAGATCTAAGAACTAACTTTGAAAGTAAACTATCTGCTGACTTTTTAAATGAATATACAGACACTTTTAGGAAATGTTTTTCATATAAATTACACATAAGGCAAAAAAAAATGAACATATACCTATTTCGGCCATAGACTGACCGTATTGACCACACTGAATTTCGCGGTATTCATTTGTTACATTTCCCGCAAATTATTTTCTATTAGCCTATTTTCTTTATTATATTAAAATAAAATGTTTTATAATTAAGATACTTTTAGTTATTAAATGTACAGTTTGGTGTTGTTTTTAAAAGATATACTAATACAATAAATGGTAAAAATGACCGCTTGTGGCAGGTCTAGTAGTTATGGAATTTTGTCACTACTAGTGTTAATGTGGGTAAGTCAGGGGAACGTGACTGCCGAAATATATCATTGTGTAACCTCAATATATCTCTGTAGGCCTTGTTTCCAAAGCCTTGTTCCCACTGTGCAAACAGCAAATCAAGGAACAGTATTCCTCTTTTGCCTGGCATCATCACCTGAGAATAGTCTTGGCAATGAGTTAACCTTTCATGTGTAATATTCCAATAAGCTCTGTAAAAATGAATCTGTGGCAGCGGGGGCGTGGTCAAGCGCCCGTCCGGGAGAGAAAAGCGGTAAGGGCGCTTACACCTGAGCTAAATTATGTCTAAACACCTGTCTCTAATTTCAGTGAGTACGAGGAGAGCGGCATAAAAAGGCAGCGAGAGGGCCCTAGAGGGAGAGAGATGACATGCGAACCCAGTGTTTGGCATTGTGTTGTACTGTGTATGTAAATAGTGAGATTGTACAAAAAGGGTATTAAAAAAAACTTACCTTGTGGTGAAGACCTGTTTCCTGTCCTCCTTCCTTGGGAAGTGTTACACTGGTGCCGAAGCCCAGGAAATTAAAGGAAACATGGAAAGTGGTCGCCCCATAGAGTCCTCCCAGCTGGCAGAAGTCCTCCAGTCCCTCGCGACGCTGCATCAAGGCCACCAACAATCCCTGCTTGAGCTCCGGCAAGACCAAGATCGCCGGTTTTTCGAAATCATGCGGGCTCAGGCAGAGGACCGGCACGCCATCCGAGCCTCCTCAGCCAGGGGACGCGTCAGCCACAACCGCGACCCCGGACACCGCGCTACGCTGCCCCCATGCTACAGAAGATGGGGGCAGCAGATGATCCTGAGGCCTTCCTCGATTTGTTTGAGCGCTCAGCAGAAATCTGGGGCTGGCCCCGCGAACAGTGGGCAGCCCGCCTGATTCCCCTCCTGTCCCGGGAAGCTCAACTTGCGGCACAGAAGCTGCCGGCGACGAACCTCCTGGCATACACCGATCTGAAGAGGTCTATTCTGCAGCGGGTCGGTCGGAGCCCGGAAGAGAATCGCCAGCTCTTCCGGGGCATGAAGCTAGGAATGTCCGATCGCCCCTTCCCGTTCAGCTCAACGGCTCCGGACGCCTGTCGGAGGTGGCTGCTCGCGGGGACCGCGACGTCGAGGGAGTAATCGACCAGGTGGTACTGGAACAGTTCGTTCAACGGCTGCCTCGGAAGATGGCGGGTGGGTCCAGTGCCTTCGCCCGGCGTCGCTGGAGGAAGCTGTTCGGTTGGCGGAGGACCACTTGGCGGTGATCCCGAGGGCGACGAGCCCTCTTCTTCTTCGTCTCTCTCTCTCCCCTTCCCTTGTATCTGCCCATGCCCTCGCCCCTCCCTGTGTTTTCTCCTTCTGTTCTCTCCCCAGGGCCCGTTACTGCCCAGCGCAGGTGTGGAGGGTTCCAGAGACCTGCTCCCGGCCGTGGGAGAATGCGCCCTCCCATTCCCCGTCTTTCAGCCGCTCTCCTCCTCAGGTGGGGGCCCGCCAGCACAAGTGCGGCCGCAACGCCTGGGCCGGCCTGTTGGAGGTGCGGAGACCCGGGCCACTTCCGGGATCAGTGTCCGCTGATGGAGGTGGGGACGGTGGTGTGGGTCTCCGACGTCCCGCAGGCTGCCCCCTATCGGGCTGGAGCATACCGGATTCCGGTAAGGATCAGGGGGGGTATTTACCAAGCTTTGCTGGATACCGGCTGCAATCAGACCACCATCCACCAACGCTTGGTTCAACCCGGGGCTTTGGGTTTATCTAAACTGGTGAGGGTGAGGTGTGTGCATGGGGATGTTCACAAATATCCCATGGTGACTTTGGCGATTATATTTAGGGGAAAAAAACAGTGTGGAGGCAGCGGTTATTTCCCACCTCACCCATCCGCTAATCTTGGGTACTGATTGGCCGAATTTTAAAGATATATTAGAGGGTAATTGTGCGGATGGGTCCTGCATAAAGAGGTGTGCGGTGTGCGATGCTTTGGCAGGGGAGTCGGAGCCGGGACCGTCCTCGGCTGCTCGGAATGACGAGGAAAGGGGCGAGGTGGCCGCCCCTCCTCTCAGGGAATTCCCTGAAGGGGACTTTCCTCTAGAGCAGTCGCGGGACTGAAACTCTTAAACATGCTTTTGACCAAGTGAGAGTGATTGATGGTCAACAGCTCCGCCGGCGTCGCCATTGCATACCCATACTTTGCTATGATTAAAGATCGGTTATATAGAGTGACGCAGGACGCTCAAACAAAGGAGGAAGTGACACAATTATTGATTCCACGAGCCGCCGTGAAATGGTTTTCCAGGCGGCTCACTACAATCCTATGGCCGGTCACCTAGGGGAACGGAAAACACTTCTCCGCCTAATAGCCCGCTTCTATTGGCCGGGCATTGGCGGTGACGCCCGCAGGTGGTGTGCGGCGTGTCGTGAATGTCAGCTGGTAAACCCACCGCCACCCCAAAAGCGCCATTGCGCCCTCTACCGCTAATCGAGGTCCCCTTCGAGAGAATTGGGATGGACCTCGTCGGGCCATTAGAACGGTCAGCACGCGGACATCGCTCGTGTTAGTCCTAGTGGATTACGCGACGCGATATCCGGAAGCAGTGCTTCTGAGCAACATCTCCGCACGTAGTGTTGCAGGGGCACTCTTCAAGATAATCTCCCGGGTGGGGATTCCGAAAGAAATCCTCACCGATCAAGGCACGACTTTTATGTCACGAACACTTCGCGAACTTTACGAGCTCTTGGGCATCAAATCGATTCGCACTAGCGTTTACCACCCGCAGACAGATGGCCTAGTGGAACGATTTAATAAAACGCTCAAGAACATGATTTGTAAATTCGTACATGAGGACGGCGGCTGTATGACAGGGGTGCTCGGCTACGGGAATTTGCACCGGGAGATAAGGTACTCGTATTACTCCCAACATCGAGCTCTAAATTACTCGCCAAGTGGCAAGGACCCTTTGAGGTCACACGACGAGTTGGGGATCTCGATTATGAAGTTAAACGTACCGATAGAGGGGGCGCACGTCAAATTTATCACCTCAACCTCCTGAAATTATGGAGGGAGGAGGCGGCCTCTGTGACATTGGCCACGGTAGTTCCGGAGAGGGTGGAGCTCGGGCCGGAGGTAAACAAAAACTCCAATCTCAACACTCCGGTTACTTGTGGAGACCAACTCTCACCGCGGCAACTCACAGAGGTTTCTGAATTACAAAAGGAATTTGCGGATGTGTTTTCCCCTCTACCGGGCCGTACAAATATCATACAGCACCACATCGAGACCGAGCCGGGCGTGGTGGTGCGTTGCCGCCCCTATCGCTTACCCGAACATAAAAAGAAAATAGTACGGGAAGAATTAGATGCGATGCTTGATATGGGCGTAATAGAGGAATCCCACAGTGATTGGTCCAGCCCGGTTGTTCTTGTTCCCAAGAGTGATGGGTCTGTTCCATTCTGTGTGGATTAAAGTAAAGTCAACACGGTGTCTAAATTTGATGCATACCCAATGCCCCGGGTTGATGAACTGCTCGATCGGTTAGGTACTGCTCGATTTTATTCGACCTTGGATTTAACAAAGGGTTATTGGCAGATCCCCTTGACACCAATGTTTGGGTTACACCAATTCGTGACGCTTCCTTTCGGTTTGTTTGGGGCACCAGCCACGTTTCAGCGACTCATGGATCGGATCCTCAGACCGCACACCGCGTACGCCGCTGCCTATTTAGATGATATTATCATTTATAGCAATGATTGGCAGCGGCATATGCAACATCTGAGGGCCGTCCTGAGATCGCTGCGGCGGGCGGGGCTCACGGCAAACCTTAAGAAGTGCGTGATTGGGCGTGTGGAGGTACGGTATCTGGGGTTCCACTTGGGTCATGGCCAGGTGCACCCCAAATTGATAAGACCGCGGCGATTGCGACTTGCCCGAGACATAAGACCAAAAAGGGGGTGAGGCAGTTTCTGGGGCTGGCTGGCTATTATAGAAGGTTTGTGCCTAATTATTCGGACGTCACCAGCCCGCTGACTGACCTCACTAAAAAGGGGGCTCCAGATCCGGTCCAGTGGTCGGAGCAGTGCCAACAGGCGCTTATGCAGGTTAAAGCCGCACTTTGTGGGGGCCGCTTCTTCATGCACCTGACTTCTCTCTCCTTTTTATTACAGACGGACGCTTCAGACAGAGGGCTGGGGGCCGTACTCTCGCAGGTGGTGGAGGGAGAGGACGCCGGTGCTGTACATTAGCCGTAAGCTCTCCTTAAGGGAGACTAAGTACAGCACCGTGGAGAAGGAGTGTTTGGCCATCAAGTGGGCGGTCCTCACCCTCCGTTACTACCTGCTGGGGCGGGCCTTCACCCTCTGTTCGGATCACGCCCCACTGCAGTGGCTCCATCGCATGAAGGATACTAACGCCCGGATCACCCGCTGGTATCTAGCTCTCCAGCCCTTTAAATTCAAGGTGGTCCACAGACCGGGGTGCAGATGGCTGTCGCCGACTTCCTCTCCAGAAATGGGGAGTGGTAGGCAGGTCGGATGGCGCCCGCCTGAGTCGGGCGGTGGGGGTATGTGGCAGCGGGCGTGGTCAAGCGCCCGTCCGAGAGAAAAGCGGTAAGGGCGCTTACACCTGAGCTAAATTATGTCTAAACACCTGTCTCTAATTTCAGTGAGTACGAGGAGAGCGGCATAAAAAGGCAGCGAGAGGGCCCCAGAGGGAGAGAGATGACATGCGAACCCAGTGTTTGGCATTGTGTTGTATTGTGTATGTAAATAGTGAGATTGTACGGAACAAAAAGGGTATTAAAAAAACCTTACCTTGTGGTGAAGAACTGTTTCCTGTCCTCCTTCCTTGGGAAGTGTTACAGAATCTTCATATGCTTCTTTTCCACATCAACAGTATAGCTTCAGAAACTTTCTTTGAAAGCATGCATTACTTACACATATCAAAAAATGGCCTTGTGTCCACAGCGGGAATATAAGTGCATCTTTCTCGGCGGAGTCGACCTTAAAAGAAAGCAAGTTATGCTGTTAATTCAAATCAGTTTAATTATTGCTGTCAACCCTCTACAATGCGAGCAAATCACTCGCATATGCAAGTAAATATCACTCTGGGCAACTATTCAAAAATTAAAAATACTAGCCAATGGCGATTCTATTGCCAAGGTGTGCGTAGAGAGTTGGATGTACAAATGGGTAGGTACTTACAGGAAGACTGCCTAGAGGGTCACAACTCAAGGGTGGGAGCCATGTTGGGGGGATGTGGAGGTCCATAATAAAGACCTTTTTCCCCTAAAGAAACTTCTGGAATTTTTTTATCTTTGAAAATGTACTGCACACTTCTCTTTATACCAGTGGTGTCCAGGAGACTGCAACCCTCTGAGCTTGGTGTTGTGGGCACCTCTGACTTGAAGAGGTCTCTTTGGGTTTGAAAAAGATGCCACTTTGAGATGTATATGTGTGGACAAGATGTCCGTGGCTTTGTGCAGGGACAATGCCAGGTGTTCCTTTGAATGTTATAGGTGACCATTATCCTTCCAAGTCGGCTAAAACTATGAATGTCTGGCTCATGGATCGACAGGCATATTTGTGATGGAGACCCACCAAAGTCCACAGGCACACAAAGAGGAACATGCGCTGCACAAGCAGCCTTTTGCCTCTTCACACATATAGCTGCTTTTGCCTCTCCAAAAAATTTTACTACAATCATATCCCTCAGGACGTCTTCTCCGAGAAATGTCTCTGCAGCTATCTCACTACAGTAGTCTACAGAGCGAATGTGAGAGCACAAACTATAGCTTAATCCACTCCGCTGAGCCAACATCTGATACTGCACACATTCCTCTAGCTCACATCTAACTTGATGTATTGTTCCCCATGTTTTCCTCTGGACGGACTGGCACAGAAAACCCATGTCCAGTTTTTTGCACGGAAAATATGCCATTTGTCTCATCGACAATAACACTCTGCAGATGACAGGCCTGAGTGATGTCATGAGACAAATCAGCATGTCTCCTCAAGAGGTGTGTGTTATAATTCTTCTTGAGGAGACTAAGATTGCAATGAGGACACCTGACAGACTTCCCATAAACCTCTGCTGCACCCTGCACCGGTTGCCGTGCATACAAGTGGTCTTATGATGGCTCGGCTGATGGAGTGGCCCGAGGCGGGTAAGGCTCGGCTGATGGAGTGGCACGAGGCGGGTAAGGCTCGGCTGATGGAGTGGCGCGAGGCGGGTAAGGCTCGGCTGATGGAGTGGCGCGAGGCGGGTAAGGCTCGGCTGATGGAGTGGCGCGAGGCGGGTAAGGCTCGGCTGATGGAGTGGCGCGAGGCGGGTAAGGCTCGGCTGATGGAGTGGCGCGAGGCGGGTAAGGCTCGGCTGATGAAGTGGCACGAGGCGGGTAAGGCTCGGCTGATGGAGTGGCATGACTTTTAGGGTGGCAACATACCTTCAAAATGTAAAGGTTGCTGCATCCTTCAAGCTAATGAAAGTCGCCTAGCTCTGAAAGTGAGTGAGAAAACGAGAATGAAAACAGTCGGGGAAGTCACCTGAGGGAGAAAAAAAAACGTTTTAACTGAAAATGCATAACGTTAAATTCTCTTCACATTTACACTTCTCAATACAATCAAACAATCACCACTAAACAGAATTAAACAATAAATACAAACATACCTGCCACACACCAACACTAAAATGTTATCTATATGTGGTCTCGGGCAATTAAATAATGCTCAAAATGGAGATTTGCGTTCGTGCATCTCTTAACTAAAAAAATGTCAAACATTTAAATTAACAAGCAGTCAATATAATACTCACATCTGCACACTCTACAAACATTATATTTAAAAAAAATCATTAGAATTAATACCTGAATAGAAGGGGAGAAAATCGCTGATGTTTCCCCACAGCGAAGTATGGAATGTAAAAACCCCGCGAATTTACTCCGCCCCGCCCCCGCGAAGTGGAGGTGACGTATTTCCTGTTTGAGAGTGGAGCTCCAATCGCCCACAGTCTGCAGCCAGACCCTTCTCACTGCAGTTGGAGAGGAAGGCTCTCTGCCATTTTGTTTAAATATATATTTTTTTTTTCTAATCACACGTTATAAAGCTTACCTTTGTTCATTATTTTTCACGGATTAACCCCAAGCAGTTTTACAACTGTTTGGGGTTGAGTTTTTTTTTTTTTTCGTACTTTTTGGTATTTGTGGAGAGGTGTACGAACAAGGAAGGACATAATGGATAATGGAACAGGACTGGAAAAGGACAATGAATTGGATGAAGATACTAATCTACCCAAAAGGATAATGCAAGAAACAAATGAAAATCAAAAAGAAGAAACATGGGCAACTGTGGTCTCGAGAAAGAAGAGAAATGGAGTGGAAATGGTGAAAGGAAGGACTGAACAACAGAAGATACAAAGTAAGGAAAAGGCTGATGTAAATGGTGAAAAGAGAAAAGAAGAAAATCAAAAAGATGATATGATAAATAAATTGAGAGGAAAAATGAGATATCAGAGAGAATACAAAAAAGAAACTACGCTGACAATGAATGTGAAAAACCCAGAACAGTTAACGGTTATGATGATAATTAAAGCTGTAGAGGACAAAACTGGAATGGGCAAATTATATGGACTAAGGAAAAAAATGATTGTGAATATGCACTCACATTGGAGAAAGAAGAAGACTGTGAACAATTATTGGATGGAATACAAATAAATGGACAATGTTGTGAAATAAGAAAACTTTGTGCAACGGAAAGGATGGTATCTTTTTTACAATTGCCAAACTATATAAATGATGAGGATGTTTTACAAAAACTGACAAGCTGGGGGGTTACACCAATACTTCCTCTGAGAAGGAGGTATTACCCTGGGACAACTGTGGCGGATGGAACGAGATTTATAAGAGTTCAATTTCCAAAAGATGTGGTGTCACTACTGTACTGACTAAGTCCTAAACGAAGTCTAGTACTGGTTACTAATACAGCGGATTAAGTTTAGACGTGCGCCCGTGCAGCCTCACACATATCAAACGGAGAATTCAGTTTCGTTACTATTATCTAGCAAGTTTATTTTCCTCCATATATTATACAGCGGCAATATCTTAACTCATAATACATGTAACAAAAACAACAAACCGTTATCACCACAAAGGCAAGACACTACTAGGCACAGTCGAAAACTGTTTGCTTCCCAATTAGCAACACCTGTGTCTGTGTTTCCTCTTAGTTAAATGGCCTACCCGGGCTGACCCGAGATCAGCTGAACCACAAAGCACATACAGCCCCCTAGTGACACAGGACAAAATTACATAAAATAATACAAAATGAATATGGCTCATACACTCCAGCCCCTAATTGTGTCTGCCAGAGCAATTACACCAAATTCAAAAGAGCCACAAATACTGAAAATATAGATATGAAAATGGGAACCAATTACTCTTTAGCTTCATTAAGCAAGCATATTTTAGTGATGGGTCGTTCAATGATGTTTGTCTTGGTCTTCAAACGAACCACACGTACCAGACCTCTCTTATCAGGGAAGGTTTCCAGGACTCTTCCTAACATCCATGACCCACGTGGTGGTGTGGAGTCCGCAATCATGACCAGGTCTCCAGGAACAAAACTCCTCTTCTCCTGGTTCCACTTTTGGTTCCAGTTCCACTCCTGTAAAAGCGGTAAGTACTCGCGGATCCACCTCTTCCAAAAGAGATCTGAAATGTACTGTGTTTGTTTCCACCTTCTCCTTGCGTAAACATCCTTTTTGTTGAACAGTCCTGGTGGGAGAACTGGTTTTCCTTTGAGGAGTAGCAGATGGTTTGGCGTCAACGCCTCAAGATCGTTGGGATCCTCTGACAGTCTTGTGATGGGGCGATCGTTAAGCATAGCTTCAGCCTCACAGAGCACAGTATGGAACCCTTCATCATCCAAGGTTTGCTGACGGAGCACAGAGCACAAGATCTTTCTGATCATCCATATCATGCGCTCCCATGCGCCACCGTGATGCGACCCAGTTGGAGGGTTAAAGCTCCACTTGATTCCCTTTTTGGACAAGGATCTTTCAATGCAGTCATGATTCAAAGAGGCTAAGGTTTCTCGCAACTCCCTTTCTGCACCCACAAAGTTGGTGCCATTGTCAGATCTCAAGTGCGAGACTTGTCCTCTTCGACAGATGAACCTTCGCAACGCGTTGATGCATGAGTCTGTGTCAAGAGAATAGGCCACCTCCAGGTGCACGGCTCTACTTGTCATACAAGTGAATACTACTCCATATCTTTTCACAATGCTACACCCTCTTTTTACATCAACTGGCCCAAAATAATCTACGCCAACGTTTGTGAACGGCGGTAGATCAGGAACCACTCTCTCTTCTGGCAGGTCTGCCATTTTTTGCTCACCAGGTTTTCCACCATGGAGCTTGCAAATGAGGCATCTTGATATGATCTTCCTCACTGCAGTAGGTCCATTTGTGATCCAGTATTTTTTCCTTGTAGCGGAAAGAACATGACTTCTACCTCCATGTCCAAGCTGTAAATGGACATGACGGAGGATAAGATCAGAGATACAGTATGTTGGTCCTTTGACAAGATGAGGGGGTGTTTAATGTCCTCAGGGATTGCTGCCTTTCTCAGTCGTCCCCCAACTCGTAGAAGTCCTCCTTTTAGAACCGGATCCAATTTGAGGAGGCTGCTACTTCTCGGCACTTGTGGCTTGCCAGAGGTTAGTGCAGCAAATTCAGTGGGGAATCTTTCTTGCTGGCAAAAAGCGATTATGGAGGTCTCAGCCTCCAAGAGATCTTCCAGCATCACCTTCTGATTCCCAAGCGATTTTGAGAAAGCTTGCATCTCCTTTTGCACATCCAACCTTACGGTTCCAATAACACTGGTGTTTGCATACTCCAACTCTTTTCTTTTTTCTTTCAGTTTGAGCAGAGTTCCTTTTAGCTTAATGAGCCACGCAACTGCAACTTTCAATCTTTGCAAATCAGAGAAATAAGTCATCAGTTGCGATGTGGCGTTGGTGTCAACTAGTATCGCATTGACAGTCAGACATCTCTTTACTTCTGGGTCGTCGGCAGTGACACTTGTATCCACAGGAAATCTTGGCCACATTTCTTCAGGTTCCCATAGGAATTTTGGGCCTTCTATCCATCTTTGTTTCACAAGATCTTCTGCCTTCAATCCACGTGAAGCATCGTCAGCAGGGTTCAGGGATGTGGGAACATATCTCCACTGATCAATTTCCGAGTTGACCCTGATGGTGGTTACCCTGTTTGCTATAAAGGTCTGAAATCTTCGGTCCTCATTCTTTATGTACTTAAGAACTGATGTGCTATCAGTCCAAAAGCAAGTCTTCTCTAATGGGAACTGGAGCTCCGATTGAAGCATCTTGTCCACTCGTACTGCAACAACGGCAGCGGTGAGCTCTAAACGGGGAATGGTGACAGTCTTCAGGGGGGCAACTCGGGCTTTGCCAAATAAGAAAGTAACATGAACCTTCTCATCCATGTTCTGCATCCTCAGGTAAGTAACCGTACCATAGCCGTTCTCGCTTGCATCGGCGAAGTGATGCAATTGGACGCTAACAGTCCTACCAAATCCTGCAGGCTTCACACATCTGTGGATCTTGAAATATGCCACCTTCTCAAGATCTGACAGCCATTTGTTCCACTTCTGCTGGAAAGCTGGAGGTATTGGATCGTCCCAATCACACTTCGTCCTGCATAACCCCTGCAACAGCAGTTTGGCCGGAAGTACTAGAGGTGCCAGGAACCCCAATGGATCGTGAGACGGAACTGATGATGGATAGCATGCCTCGCTTGGTTGCCGGCTTCTCCTTGACTTTCAGCTTGAATTTGAAAGTATCCGTTTCGATACACCACTGCAAACCCAAAGCTCTGTCCAACGGCAGCTTATCCCTGTCCAGATCAAGCTCATGCAGGTTCTTGGACTTGAGATCCTCTGGGAGGCTTTGAAGCACTTCTCGACTATTACTAATCCATTGAGTGAGGGTAAACCCTCCTCTGCCGCAAATGGTTATAAGGTTCTTAACCATGGTGACTGCATCCTCTTCAGAGGGCAGACTCTTCAATAGGTCATCCATATAGAAGTTTCGGTTGACCGTTTCAATCACTTCTGTTGGAAAGTTAGCCTGATTGTCTTCCGCAGTTTTTCTAAGAGCAAGGCAGGCGACACTGGGTGATGAAACCGCTCCAAATAAATGGACAGTCATGCGATGCTCTACAAGACCTTGCTCCAGGTTACCTTGAGGCCACCATAAGAATCTTAAGTAGTCCCGGTGTTTTTCTGTCACCTTAACCTGTTGGAACATAGCCTTTATGTCCGCCATTACGGCCACCTGTTCCTGTCTGAACCTCATAAGAACTCCAACTAACGAGCTGGTGAGGTTCGGTCCTTGCAAGAGCTGACTGTTGAGCGAGATCCCTTTGTACTCTGCTCCACAGTCAAACACCACTCGTAGCTTTCTTTTCCGTGGATGGTACACGCCGTGGTGCGGGATATACCACACCTTCCCTATTGGTGTTTCCAACTGATGCTGTGGCACTTCTTCGGCATAGCCATTGCTAATAACATCAGCAAGGAAGTTGTTGTACTCTTCATGAAAGCTTGCGTCTCTCTGAAGTCTCCTTTTTAGACCACAAACACGTTGCATGGCAACACTGAGGTTGTTCGGCATCAAAACATCTTTCCCTTTGAAAGGCATTTGAAACATGTAATGTCCGTTTTTAAGTTGAGCAGAGCTTTCCATTATCTCCACAAACTTCTTTTCTTCCCTTGACATTTCTTCCTGTTCTGCAGAAGCTTGCTCATTAAAGTCGTAGTTGAACTGGCTGGTTAACAGTTCTTCAATTCTGTCAATGGCAATTCTGTTGGCATAAACTAAAGGGTGATCACTTCCACAGTCGCTACTTCCCCGTAACGGACCATTTATTACCCATCCCAGTAGGGTTCTAACCGCGTAGGGTCCTTCACCTTCACGACTGTTGATCACCTCCCAAGGCTCCATCAACTTGGAGGCGTTTGTGCCAATTAATGGGTCAACATCAGCATTTATATGGGGAATCTTTATATCCTCTAAATAAGGCAATTTTTTCAGCTCCCTTTCGCTGATTATGTTGGCTGTAGAAACAGGCATCCCATTCTGGGTACACACTTTGGAAAGAGGATAGAAGCATTTACCAGAAACTCCTGAAATTTCCAGTCCGTCAACAATGGAGCTTTCCACTACGGTATTATGGCCCAAGGTGCAGATATGAATCTTGCATTTGCGTCCTTCTATGTTCAACTTTTCAATGAGCTTCCTGGTGCAGAAAGTCCCTGTACTCCCTGGGTCCAGAAAAGCATAGGTTTCAATAACCTTGTTTCCCTTTAAGCACTTCACCTTAACAGGCAAAATGGGAAGAGTTCCATTGCAGTGCCCAGCCCCTGTAAGACAACAAGCGGAGGATGTAGTACAGCTGTCGGAAGTATTTGACTGCTCAGTCATTTTCTGCTCGCCATGCTTCTGATCCTTTTGAGTAACCCTTTCCTTCTCTCCTATGTGCAAAACACTGGGATGCGTTCGGTTGCACTTGTTGCAAATAATGCGCTTGTCGCAATTCTTACTCAAGTGTCCTGTGCACAAGCAACTGAAACACAGACCTTTCTCTTTTAGATAGTCCAGTTTCTCCCTGTGTGTCCTTTTTCCCAGCTTAAAACATTGTTCCAAAACATGATTACCAGCAGCACAATACAGGCAGGAAATAGGATCAGTCTTGGTGAAGGATGTCACTTTGTTTTGAACCTTTTCTTTCTTGTTACTATCTAGTTTGCTGTATCCATCCTCAATGACCACCTGTGTTGCAAAGCTGTTTCTTCCCAACTGAGGTTTTACTTGCGACTTGCTTGCTTTTGTAGCTCCCTTGATAACAGGTAATGTGTCCTGTATGTCACCAAAGATTGGATCTGAAGTGATCCTGACCTGGCGCTCGATGTATTCCACAATGTCTGAGAATCGCGCTCTTCGACCAGTGTTCTCCAATATCTCACATGCCCTTGTTCTCCACTGGTCTCTGAGTTTATACGGAAGCTTCTGACTCAGAATCTTTATGTTTGCTGGCATGTTAAGTTCCTCCAAGTACTGAAGATCATCCATAGCGTTGGAACACTCACGGAGGAAGAGTCCATAAGCTTTAAGTGCTTTGGGGTCCTCAGCTTTGATACTTGGCCACCCTGTGACCTTCTCCATATAGGCTTCTGTTATCTTAAACTCATTTTCAAAGTGCTCCTTGAGCAATTTTTTGGCAACAGCGAATCCTTTATCTGCAGTCATATGAAAACAGCTGCGCACAATATCCCTTGGCTGCCCCCTAGTAAATTGCTCAAGATAGTACAAACAGTCTCCTTTACAGCTGGTCTTTGCCTCCACACAGTGTTCAAACGCCTTCATAAATGTGTTGAACTTTAGAGGATCTCCATCATAAATTGGAATTTCTCGGCGCGGTAGCAGTTGTAAAGTTTGCATTTTAACAAGAAGAGCTGTTATGTCATTCTGTTGTTGCAGCAAATTGTAGAGACCTGCTGTCTGATGTTGGCCTTGCAGGGGTTGAAAGCTTTGAATGACAGTTGGCTTTGGCAAGACAGATGGCTTGGCTAATGGTGAAGCATTGCTTTGTAGTGGTAGAGATGCATGTCGCTGTGAGGGTAGAGGAACAAATGCTGAGGCCTGTGGATTGAGAGAGGTAGACAGGAGCTTAAATCTAGCCCCTTTTCTGATATAGGAAGCCATTCCATCAGATTGCCTTGAATGGACGCTACTACCGACCTGTAGCACTGCTAACTTAGCAGAAGTGGCAGCTATCTCAGTGTCCAGCTCAAGCTGCTCCTTCTTTCTCCTCAAGATGAGCTCCTGCTCCTCCAATGCATGCTTATCCTTTAAGGCAGCAGCTCGAGCCAAGAGTGCGGCCTGTTCCGCCTTCGCCCTGCGTCTGGCTGAAAAAGTGGAGGATCTGCAACTGGAGGATCCGCTACTTGAGCCACGGTGCCTTGACTGCACATTTGAAATGCTGTCTTGAGGTTGAATCTGATCCTCCTCTTCCTCATCCTTTCCACCATCAGTTCTTCTTCCATTGCTGGCATCAATCTCATTTCCATTTTCAGCATTGACATCAACATGGTGAGTTTCAATTTGAACCGGCAAATCATCATGATCATCATCCAATTTAGTAACTGAACAAGCTTTAGTGTCATACAACCATTGATTTGTACCCACAAAAAACTCATTGAAACTCAACATTTTAGCTTGATACCATATTTCATGTTTCTTTGCTTCATCAGCAGGCAATAAACCCAATAAAGATGCATGTACATGCTGTATTTCGTCACTCAACTTATTGAACATGTTAAATTCATTTTCAACCTTACTTACATGCTCTTTATCACCCATCAGTTTATTAATAGATTATTTTGCATTTGACAGTTTACTAAATTTAGACTTTCTCTCCTTTTCTAAAGTGCTTATTTTTTCCAACAAAGCTTTGGGTGTTAATTTAACCACACGTTTTTCAGTTACAGATTTTACCCCTACACCCACACAAAGTTCAGTCTCAAAGCCAAGCTGGCCTTTTTCCTTTTCGGCCATAATGACCACACAAAGCGAATTGGTTTATTAATCAATAAGCCAGCAAAATAGTTTTGTGTTGCGCAACAACTCGTCTAGACACGCAAAGTTATTTTAGACGGTTGCGAGTTACTACCAATGCATTGGTTTTACGCTAATGTGTGCACACAAATTACCATGGCCATTCATAATATCAGCGCTGATCACCACATACCCCAATAGAGCGTTGGCGGCTTGATGAATGATGTCCCGATGTGATGATAGTGGTAATCCGGTGTCCCTTTAGCTCGCTCCGTTGCAGCTCCTTTCAGCAATCGGCAACTCCAAACATTTGCCCACCTCACATCCGTGGTTTCCAAACGAACACCGTTAAATCCACAATACAACAGGTCCACGTCCTCACGATGATGGCTTATCCAAATTGAAGCAGTTTTCGACCTAATTGTACTGACTAAGTCCTAAACGAAGTCTAGTACTGGTTACTAATACAGCGGATTAAGTTTAGACATGCGCCCGTGCAGCCTCACACATATCAAACGGAGAATTCAGTTTCGTTACTATTATCTAGCAAGTTTATTTTCCTCCATATATTATACAGCGGCAATATCTTAACTCATAATACATGTAACAAAAACAACAAACCGTTATCACCACAAAGGCAAGACACTACTAGGCACAGTCGAAAACTGTTTGCTTCCCAATTAGCAACACCTGTGTCTGTGTTTCCTCTTAGTTAAATGGCCTACCCGGGCTGACCCGAGATCAGCTGAACCACAAAGCACATACAGCCCCCTAGTGACACAGGACAAAATTACATAAAATAATACAAAATGAATATGGCTCATACAACTACCATATAATACAAGATTTGAAACGGAGGAAGGAACACCGTTTTTCAGGGTGATTCATTATCACCAGGTGAAGACGTGCAGAATATGTACAAGTGCTGATCATGAAAAGAAGGACTGTCCTCAACTAATATGCAGAGAATGCCTGGAGCAGGGGCATTATGCGTGGGACTGCAAAGCCCAGCGGTGTCAAGGCTGCGGAAAGGCTTTTCTCAGGTGCAGATGTGAAACGTACGAAGAGGAACATGAGGAAATGGAGACAGAGACACGCAACGACGTGGAGAATGTGGAAGAGGCTAATGAAGGAAGTGTACCACAACAAACACGTGGATTAACTATGGATATACAGAGTAGAGAAGAAGAAGGAGAAAGTAAAGACGAACGGGACGGAGAAGAAGAGACAGAAATAATGACAGAACTACAACTATTTGTAGATAAAGTTGAACAGGATGGGATGAAAAACAAAGAAGAAGACAATGATGGAGCAAAGGGCAGTACAAACATAGATAAGGTAAGAGACACTAAGAATAAAATTATTGATTTGAAGGAAAGTGTGAAGAAAAACATTTTGAGCGGGGGGAGTAAATTGAAAACAACAGAACAAATTAACATTGAGAAGGTGATGGAAAAACAAAGAATAAGAAGAGAATCTAAAGAAAAAAGAAAAAAAAAGCTGAAATGACTGGCTCAGGAGAGGCAGATATGAAAGAGACTTGAACAAAAGTGATGTGTGTTTTTGTTTGTTTCTATGTTTCTTTAATTTTGTATATGAGTCAAGTGAGCATAGTTTCAATCAATGCAAGGGGATTGTCAACTATGACCAAATTTGAAAATATTAATCACTTGACAAAGAAGAATGACATAATATGTATACAAGAGAGGCTGGAATGATGAAAAAATTCATGGTTTGAAGAAAATATGGGATGGGGAATTTTTTTACAATAATGATCCTAATAGGAAAAAAGGAGTAGCAATTTTAATTAGAAGGGGTACAATACAAAAAGCAACAGTTATATTCACGGATAATATAGGAAGGACATTGGTGGTTAAGGTCGAAGGAAAAGAAGAAGAAATAACAATATGTAATATTCATGCACCAAATGAAGATATAGAGCGAGTTACTTTTTTTAAAGAAATAGATGTTCTAATAGAGGACTATAAAAATGTGATTCTAATTGGTGATTTTAATACGGTTTTAGAAAGAATTGATGTGGAGGATTATATGGTGTATAGAGCAGATGTTGGGAGAAAAGAATTAAAGAAAGTTATGGAAAAACATATATTTATAGATTTATGGAGGGAAAGAAACAAAGTAAAAAGAGAATATTCAAGACGACAAATGGTAAACAATGTTTTAAAACAAAGCAGAATTGACTTGGTATTATGTAACAGACAGTTAGGAAGTTTCATTATAAAAGTATTTTACAAAATGTTTAGTGGAAGTGATCACGATTTTTTAAATGTAATTATTGATTGAGAGAGGATCAGGGGTGTGGGTTTTTAATACAGAACTTTTAAAAAACGACTTTGTGGCAGGGCGGAGGGCGGGGCCGGGTCGTGATCCTACACACCCGGTCCCGTATTAGGCTAATTATGCCTCCGTGAGGTTTAAAGGTCGACTGCAGAGGGCTGTGCGGGAGAGAGAGATCGTTAGCGGACATGTCCGTCATGTGTGTTTGTGTTGTCTTTTAAGTTTTCCATTAAACTATGATTTATATCGTCAAGCCGGTTCTCGCCTCCTCCTTTCCCATCCTTTAACTATTTTACAGACTTATATAAAATGGAAGTAGAAAATTGCATAATAAATAGCATTAATAATGTCCTATATGAAGAAGAAAAAGTGTGTGGTGGGATAATTTAAAAATAGATATTAAAAAATTATCTATTGAATATTCAAGGAAAATGCAAAGAATGAAGAAAAGTAAAGAAAGATTACT
>NW_026266316.1:0-15000 GCF_025860055.1 Xyrauchen texanus
ATTATTAATGTCATAAATATATTTTGCACTGGAGAAAAAGATTATTTCTTCAAAACAACTGAAGACATTTAAATCTGAACAATATTTGACATCATGATTGTTTCGCTCCTCACTCTTTATGTAAAACATGTGAATAATAAAGTGTCATTTTCATCTCTCGGTTTTTGTTTGTATAAAAATCAAATATGGATGGAAGAGTTTTGATGAAATGAAAGAAACATGATTTCTCCTGTTTGAAAGTCATCTCAGGTTTATTTGTACAGCACATATCACAACACATTTGGATTCAATGCAGCTTTACTGAAAATTGTGCCTTAAAAGTCCTCAGTTAAAATAACCAACAGCGATTGTGTCCAGAAATAAACTCTATATGTTTAAATAGAGAGAAAAACCTTGAGGAAACACATTATATAATACAATAGTTATTAAATATGAGTCAGAATAACTTGTCTTGAGATTCAGATCAAAATAAGATTCTGGACCGCTTATATTTAAAGTCCCAGATGAAGAACAGATTTGTATAAAGTGTCAATGAAATAGTTTTGTATGTAATTAGTGTCATTGAGAATGAGAGTGTCAGTTCAATCACAGTTGAGTTTGTAAAGCAGGTGGATTCACTGAACATTGAGATGATAAAATACTGTATATGATCATTGAGTGCAGAAACAGTGAACTGATCCGGATCCACTGACACTCATTTCTTCTCCACATTATAAATGCAAAAGTCATTCACAGAGAATCTCAAGCTCATTTAAAGATCATGTGAGTGGATCTTAAAGAGCGTTTTGAAAGTGAAAGTAAAACACTGATTGTGGAACAGATTTTCTGCACAATTGAACAGGTGCATCTCATCACATTGGCACAGAGAAGAGCAGCTGTTGATTCACTTGCAAATCAGTGTTTAATTCAAACAAATTGTTACATTTGCATTCAGATGAATATGTTTGGTTAGTGTGTTATTTAAAGTTCATCTATTAAATTCTTTATATTTTCATTGACTTTAATTTGACTCCACTATAAAGCGCTTGATCGCTGATGTTGGCTGACTAACGGTAACTTTGAGCAGAGGGAATAGTATTATTAAATGATTCAGGACTATGTAGAAGAACTTTGCATATTTTATAGACAATATCTGAAAGTATTCAGGTGCAAATTCATCTATTAATGTTGTTTAATGGCAGTCAGATCATGTGATTATCTGCTGAATCACAACAATTCACAATTTGTCCACATGAGGGACGATTCATCTCCAGCTGATCCAATGATTCATTTGACTCAAACGTGATTATGTTCATTCATTTATTGTTTATATATCACTGGAACCTCACTTTATCTGTACTGTTTATCATTAATATAGAGCTTTTAATAACATTTCACCTAAACTAATTTACAGCAGGATGCTTGACCTCTTGACCTTATGCTGGATAGGCTAATAGATGAGGTGTGATTTAGGAGTGAAACATGTGAGCCAGCATTAAAACATGTGGATGAATGCTTGAACTTAATGTATCCTGTGTAAGAGATTATGAAAATAATATGATTTCAAAGAACATACTGAAGTGTGTACTGAATGTAATGTTTCTGGATGTGTTATTGACACTTCCTGAGTCCGACTGATTCTGCTCGAAGGGGGGTCTCTGCAGGCCCGAGAGGACCACTGAGAGATCCCAGGAGGGGAACAGGCTCGGCCGGGAGGGATTTAACCTCCGGGCGCCTCTTAGGAACCTGATATTTAAGTCGTGATTAGTGGGCCAGAATGAGACAGTCTTCGAGGTAGTTGAGAATGCAGATGCCGGCTTCCCGAAGCGGGGCAAGGGCTGCCTCTGAGACCTTCGTGAAGACGCGAGGGGACAGGGACATGCCGAAGGGGAGGACCTTGTACTGATACGCCTGGCCGTCGAACCGTAGAAAGGGTCAATGTCGAGGCAATATTGAGACGTGAAAGTACCCGTCCTTCAGGTCTACCGCTGGAACCAATCGAGATGCCGGACGCAAGTTAAGATGTGTTTTTACGTGAATATTTTGACCGGGAGTTTGTGCAAAGCCCGGTTGAAAACTCGTAAGTCCAAGATCAGTCGTAAGCCGCCGCCTTTCTTGGGTACAATGAAGTAAGGGCTGTAGAAACCCTTCCTTTGAATTCAATGCAGCATTACTGAAAGTGACGGTCTTTTAAATGTCTTTTTTCAGTTCCGACTTCGCTTGAAACTCACAAATCATTAATGAGATTCATCTGACGACAGTTTTATTCCTCTATGCTAATTTATAAAGGAGTAGACGCGTCCTCTGATTGCGTGTCTTCATGGACAAACCCACTAAATGATTTCATTGGTCAGCTCTTAGATTGATGGGCGGAAAGAGCCAATCAAAAGCTTTGAAATGAAAGCCCCGCCCATCACCTCATGTTTCAAACTGACCATCAGATTCACTTTCCTTTCCTCTCTTCAAAAAGCATTTGAACACTCAAATCAAATCTGCAAAAATACGACGAATAGCGGGTCTCTGAATATTATCAAGCGAAACTTTACGATGACGCTTAAAATCTGCTTTTCCTCTTTCAGACATGATGACGAGAGTTTAATATTCACCCGAATGTGACGCGACCAACAAGCGGAGAAGATGTTTACGTTCACCTACAGGACCTAGTAGAAACACACAATTGAAGGAGGAGCCAAAGTCACGTCACGTGTTTATTTCTTGTTCACAGTTTAAAATCTTGCAGTTTATTTCACTCAAATGAAACCTTTTTTTTTTTCTATAGAGAAAATATTTAAAGCTCAATGTTCAAAATGTGTCAAATGTTCAACAGAGCAGAAGAATTGTTGACAATGAAATTTATCCAACACAATAAAAGTTAATTGCAGACCTGCAAACCTGTCCACATTTTGACCTCAAAGTACGCAGATACGATTTGTCGCTCTAAACTAAAACCAGGTGACGCATCTGCGCACGCGCAGTACTCAAATCAAGCAACAGCAAAAGAAGAGTTCGACCAATCATAGCGCTGGGTTCATTCCCCAAATAGCAAATCATCATTAATAAGAGACTGCAAATCGACAGCAACACAAAATCCAGCTATACACAAGTTACAGCGTCGCCTAGTTGTGACGTAAATGGGCACTCCCAATTTACACAACACTAAATATTTGAGCCATTAATCTTAGGTAGGACCCTATAAACTAAATATTTACGGAGGCATCGGGGAGTAAGTGATGAAATAAAAAAGCAGACTCATTTAATAACATCACTGAACTCATGTTTTGACATTAGCCATCAAGGAGCTTCTGTAATAATTTCAGCTATCTAGGAAGCGATTTCTACATTACTAGATATTTTATAATTGAATAAGTGAAATTGTTCTCCATTCTGATGGTTGATGTGAACATTAACTGAAGCTCCTGACCTGTATCTGCATGATTTATGCATTACACTGCTGCCACATGATTGGATATTGCATGAATAAGTGGGTATACTGGTGTTCTTAAAGGGTAACTAAACCCTAAACCAACTTTTTTTAGTTAATGATCTGTAAGAATGGGGCTTTATTAGTACTGGTCATTGATTCAAGTAATTTTTTGACATTTGTGTATAAAGTGTTTTTAATTCTACAATATATGGTGTGCTGCCCTCTTCAGGTTGAACGGTGGCTACTGCAGTTGAATTTTCCTATTAGCTGTTTGCGGTGCTCGTGGCGTAAGCGGTGACAGCTGACGTAAGCAGGTTCCAGCTCACCACGCCCTTGGTACGAGCTACCACGCCCATGGCAGTATAAAAACCATCTCGTTTCGTCAAAACCACTGTAGCGAGTCAGGAGGTGGAATTGCGAGTATTGAAAACGATCAGGATAGAGTATTTTAGCATCTATTTAGCATAGCATTTATATAGTTATTTAGATTATTTCGTGTAGCCTAGGTAGTTAATTAGCATATTTGTTAGTGTAGTATTGTTAGAAGCATAGTTAGTTAGTAGCATAGTATTGCATCAGTTAGGATAGCTTATCTGTATTTAGTACAGTGGTCAGGATGGTACCTATGTGTAGTGTTGCTGGTTGCTACAGCACTGCTGGACTGTATTGCTTTCCATATAGACTTGGAAATTAGGCGCCAGGGGTTGCATGTCCTTGGCCTGGAAAACCGCGAGTTCCTGCCTAGAGCTGGAGGAGTGTGCAAACTGCATTTTATGCGTGATTGCTTCTCCAACGCAATGGAGGTGGAAATGGGCTTCTCCAAACAGCTCGCGCTGAAAAGCGACGCAGTGCCAAACGCTGCTCCTCCTGCATGGACTCCACCACCGCAGCGGCGTCTTGAGGTGAGTGATCATATATATTTGAATCACAATTTATGTTTAGGCTAAAGTTAATCCTCTGGGGTCGACAAACGCGCCGGCGCATTTTGCTGGATTTTTTCACATAGCGGCAAAATATGAATATGCCCACAGAGCGCACGCTATTGACATCAGCTCGATAAAACTCATCAGATTCATGTACATGTCGTCTTGCGACCGTGTGAGGAATAATAATAACATAATAGTAATACTCCTGGAGAAAATTACCTCAGAAGTTTGTGAGTTAATTAACGTTAACTAATAGTATTTATAAACATTTTCAAATCTCTAAAATTACTGAATATAAGACCGTAATTGTAAACCATAACACATTTTTTTTTTAGCCTACTATGACCAGAGACATTGGGTGCCAGACTGAACCAGTCAGCTCCAGATCTGCAGGTGTGCAGGCTAACATGAAGCCAATGAGGAGAAGCAAAGGTGATTTTGAATACTATGGAGCTTTTGAATGTTTTTCATCATATAGTTAAGATTATATAATTTTGTTTGGTACTTTCACTGCTTATTGATAACAAATCTATTATTAATCTGTGCAGCCACCCAGGCCAGAATGCCTAACAGGAGTGTGTCGTGTGACACAGGCACACTGATGGAGCCTTTCACAGACTGTCCCGGGGCAACCTCAGCACCAATAAAGAGGAAAAGATGTGAGGTGTCCACTGATGACTCCAGCTACCATCAAGATGGAAGTGAGAGCACCATGAACAGTACAAGGTAATGCGTTTAGTCCCGTTAGGTTTTTCAGTTAGGCTATATTTGAAAGTTCTAATTTAGCAATTAACGTTACTTGTTTTGAAATACTTTTGATTTGTTGTCATTAAGTTATTTCTGATACATACACATTACATAACCAAATTATGATTATTTATGCTTTTATTTAAATTTGTTTTAAATACATAGAGTCTTTAATGAAGTATTACCCCACAAAGTGACTAAATACATTGTTTATGAAGATAAACTGCTGGAGCTTTTTAGAAGATGCCCTGTCTGCACCCGGAGTTTGGTTGTTTCACAAACAACCATTGGGACACTTCTCCGTGTCAAACAGCACTGTGCTTACTGTGAGTACTCCAGTGATTGGTCGAGCCAGCCAATGGTAAACAATATACCAGCGGGAAACCTACAGCTCTGTGCAGCTGTTCTGTTCACTGGCTCATCGTTTTGCCAGATATCGAAGGTGAGAGATAATAACATAGCGCTGTCATATTTGCACATCACCCCTCAGGTTATTATATGAAGATGTATTTTTCTCTTTTAGTTCTTGGATGCCTTCAAAATCCAGGGGATCTCTGAGCCGTGCTTCCACAAGCATCAGGCCAAGCTCCTTATCCCAACCATAAACTGGCAGTGGAAGATCGAGCAGGAGAAAGCTATTGAAAATGCCATTGCTGATGGGGCTGTGACTCTTGGTGGGGACATGAGAGCTGATTCACCTGGTAATAAATAACTCATTAATTATATGTATGTGTATGTATATATAGAGTCCAACGAACGGTTCAATATGAATACATGTATCGTTACACCCCTAATATATATATATATATTAGACTGCTGTCAAGCTTTGTTGACGTTGGCTTTGTGCAAATAACACAATTGTAGGACATTCAGCAAAATATGGCAGCTACACCATGATGGACCTCAAAGCCAATAGGGTCATAGACATCCAACTAGTCCAGGTAAACAACTACACAATGAAAACATTTTGTTATGTGAATTACTATATACTGTGCATTGATCTAAGTATTTGTGTTTGCAGAGCAATGAAGTTGGAAACAGCCAAAGAATGGAGAAGGAGGGATTTGAAAGAAGCCTGTCTCTTCTTGAGGAAAGAGGTGTTGTGGTCCAGTCTTTGGTGACTGATCGTCACACAGGGGTACAGAAGTTTATGAGGGAGCAAAAAAAGGACATTAGACACTTCTTCGACCCTTGGCATATGGGAAAAGGTTAGTATTTTGAATAGAACGAAAACAGTACCAGTATTTCTAACAGAACATTTTTCAGTTAAAGTGGTAGACAATTATACGGGAAGATTGCACAAAGTAAACTTTTTAAGATGCCACAAAAATGTTAATATATATCACAGCTTATTTTTATCATATAGCCTATACTGAATGTTAGTCCACCACCTTGGTCTATAAAGTGCAGTGGGAAACGCTGATTACAGTAATTGTTTTTATTATTCTTTGTGTTCAGGGCTTGTTAATAAAATGGATGCCCTTAGTAAGGGTAAGGGACTGCAGGACGTGGGGCTGTGGAGAAAGAGTGTGGTCAATCACCTTTATTGGTCTTCGACCACATCAACATCTGGGGAGGAGGTAGTGGCCAAGTGGAGCTCTGTAGCAAAACATATTCAGAACATCCACTGCCACGAAAACACCCGGTTTCCTTCTTGTCTTCACGAGCCTCTGGTTGGTGATCAGACAAAACACTGGCTCAAACCAAGTAAGTAAAGATAAGCTGTAACGCTAATGTATTTTATTTTGTAGTTGCGTCACTCTCTAGATTTATATTGAACTATCTTCATTACATCAAGTCAAAGTTAATCCAAATTATAAAACACTGTGATTGACTGTTGTATTAAGAACTTTAAATCTTTTGTTTAGGCACAGCAGCATGTGAAAAATTCACAGCGATTTTGTTGTCACCACGTCTTCTTAAAGACATGCTCAAAATTAGTCCAGAATACCACACCTCTGGAATCGAGTGTTTCCACAGCCTCATTCTGAAGTTCTCAGCCAAAAATGTGGTGATCTCCTTCAGAGGAATGTTGTGCAGGTAAACAAGATAATGGATTACACATTTAGTGCTGCTTACTAAATACACTAAAAACACATTTGTAACTTATTATAGTTATCTTAAGTCATGTTAGAGATCGTTTCATTATAATATTGATTCATGTATTTTTTCCCTTTCAGACTACAGCTTGCTGCGATGCATTATAATGAAAATGCAGGCAGATCACAGTCATCCACTGCAGCTGGTGATCTGCGATACTCAATAGTTTTCCCAAAATTCAAGCATGGAGAATTTACAGTGAGAGCTCTGAAGAGCAATCCTACCACAGGTAACTTATACTTGTCTGAGTTATCTCAGAAAAAAAATATAATCTATATTATAATAATTCTCTTTCTGAAGGCTACATTGACAAATTAATGGAGCTGCTGTTCCACCATGTGGTGGAAGACCCTCAGCCGTACCTGGACTTCTGTGGACAAATGGCTGTACCAGAAAAACGGTGTGCTCAGTTTATTCGGCCCGACAAGGAGGAGGCAGTGAGCAGACACAGGTCAAGGTTCTTTAAAAACACATGAGGTTATACCCACTCTGACAGCTTGGACACACCTGTCTGTCATCTACAACATTCCAGAAAAAGCACTCTGAGATTTTACTTTGTTATAGAAGTTTCCAGTGTGATTACTGACATGTTCTTTTCATGTATTCTTTAATGTCGGTGTGTGTGTTAGTCTGGTTACAGGTAGGGCTGGGCGATAAAACGATAACGATAATTATCGCAATATAATTTTTACTCGTGATCTAAATGCATGATACTGGATGACCAATGGTTAAGTGAGAATATTACATTTTACCAAATAAAATTGAAGTTGTTCATTTTTTTTAACCGATGTTACTGTTTGTGTTAATGAACATAAATTTAACTTAGTAAATCTGCATCCTAACTCAAGCTAATTCTACTGTCAACTAACTGTGAAATATGCGTTTCGAGACAAAACATGTAATATTATTATTGCAGCCTGCACTGCAAACTGTGCTGAAGATACGTGCCATCACAGTCAGGCAACACAAACCTGTTTCAAGACTTGAAACAATATCCCCCATTAGCACACGCAGAAACTAAGAAATATATTTTTCTATTAAGATATTTATTTTAAGTAAAAATGACAAATGTATTAATGATCTACTTGAGATTTGTGAAATGTTCTGACAATAAAGAGTAGTTTAAAACCGCAATTAACGCTCTGGTTTCTACAACTTTCACTTAGGAGCAAACATCTGCCTTAAAACTTGAAAGAAATAAAAATGTGACATTTATTGTGATTAATTATCGATATCGACTGATATAAAACAAATAATTGTGATAATTTTTTGGCCATATCGCCCAGCCCTAGTTACAGGTTAAGGAACCACTGGCATTATTGGAGATTGACTGAGTTGTCCGTCTATCTGTATATGTGTGGAAAATTACTGTGTTTATCTATTTCTTAGCCAATGAGAATCATTCAACCTGTAAGCAATGACCAAGCTTAGACCTTGGAGATGGTATAACTGCTGTGATCTTTGTAACTGTAAGGGGCGGCCTACTGAACTCCTGTGTGAGTCTTGAAGCTGACTTCTGCTGATGAAACTGCAAACTATCTTCAGTAAAACTTTTCTTTAATTAATTATAATTCTGACTCGGGTCTTCATTCTTTATCTGGTTCTGGGTCTTTGACTGTATACCCCTTACAGTACATATTCATTTTGAGTTTTGTAGCTGATTTTATTTTTTTTTAATTTGTGTAGTGTGTAACTCCAGTTAAAAATGCTTCTTTATAATTCATTTTATTTTTATATTATTAAAAAAATATTCAATGCAGTGGGTGAAGGAAACCTCTGTATGGTCCTTCTTCAAGAAACTCTTCCCTAATCCGTGTCACAACGCAAGAAGGTATGATCACCAAGGTTGGCCAAGGTACCCCCAACACCACCTAACGACATTACAATACGCAAGGTGTCTATAAGCGCTGAAAGACAGGTAGTGCACATGTATGTTGAAGTGGAGGAGACATTGGTTTTTACTCAATTATTCCATTTTTTTAATATCAAATTTAACCTTTCTTCCTGGAACTAACCTGTTTGTAACTGTCTCTTCCATCTCACCATATAACTGTACGTAAGTCCATATACAGCTGTTAACACATATGGGTTTAGTGCTACAGGCTCAAAGCCTGGATGTGCCGTTACACAGCCCACACCACCAATCAACTACCTACAACATGAGAATTGTTTATTACTACTTTGTTAGGATGATTTATTTTATATTTGGTATGTGGAGGTTGTGTTTTTTCAGGGTTCGTACAAGGTGCTTAAAATGCTTGAACTTGAATTTGACTTGAAATTTATGAAATGGAACTTAAAATATTGAAAGACAATATGTGAAATTAGTGTTTCATTTTATTGATAAAGCAATCTTTTCACACAAAATTATACCTTTATCAGATAGGCTGAAGCTTTAAAACCATTTTGCATGGCTATGAGTGTGATATTGTTCATAAATATCCAAGTATATGATACAGCTTTCATTCTTCAGGTCAACCATGAGGTGGAAATCTGTTTGAATGCGATATCTTTGTCATAGTAACCTTTCAATTGTTAAAGTTTCCACAGTCATTGCATCTGCTACACTTTATTTTGTACCTTTATTTTATTTTGTTTAATTTGTTTATTTCTGTTTACCTATTTATCTGTATGAACCCTGGTTTTGTGTATAGTACTTATTAACTGGATTTAACACTCTGGTCTTGTCATATTTCATAGCTATACCTTGGGTATCTCCCTACAACAGACATTCTCAGGGAAAGTGAGCTGCAGTGCCCACAGGTGCACCTGTTGAGACAGAATCATTTGTAATTGTAGAGGGAGACTTGAAATAAATGGTTTTCGCTTAATTATTAACACAACATCATACCAAAATTAACCTAAATGCATTTTAATTTTTTGATAGTTCCGTTAGCTGCATGATTTATACATTACACTGCTGCCACATGATTGGATATTGCATGAATAAGTGGGTATACAGGTGTTCTTAATGAAGTGATCATGAGTGTAAAATAGTTGATTTATATGAGTTTATTGTTTTATGATTATTGATCATCGGTGGAGGACTTTTGAGTTCATACATGTGGAAGAATATTTCAAATAATGGTCTGGATTCAATGAAGCTCGAACAGAACGGTGTTTTTATCTGATTTACTCATTGTGAGATTGAGGGGGTTTAGATTTGGGCAGTAATTGGGATGGATGGATCTGAAGCGCTGCAGACAGTCGGTCAGAACTGTGTGTGATATTTATTTGAAGAGAATCACCAGTTTCCAAGTTCAGTGAGTTTACTGAAGATCACTTTGTTGGGCAAACATGTGCGGATCTGAAAGACATGAACACATTAAATAAAGTAACACATTCTTATTTCACAACATAAATACACAATTGAATAAATAACAAACCTTTTATGTCTACATTGACAGAACAAAAGGTATAAAGCAGTTAAATGACACTGTTGGGTGATTTATTCTTCATAAGCACACAAGGTGGAGCCACTAAATCATGAATATCTGAACACCAGCAGATGTGAACATTATAACTGACCATTGCTAAATGACACAATCTTCAACACAACACCTCGGATTGCATTAATCACTAATAAATAATAGTCTGCAATACAGATGACCGTCATTTCACTTTCTGTAAAGATCCAAACTCTTCAAACGAGAACATGTGTGACTCTTAAAAGAGTGTTTGTGTTAATGGAGGACACAGATGTTATTGGACTTGGAGCTGGTGTATTTGGTGCTTTGTGCCTCAGACACGGCGTGTTTGTGCAGTTCAGCGGGCAGCAGCAGACGCACGGCGGTCTGGATCTCTCGATGTGATGGTGGAGCTTGTTGTAGTGAGCGAGACGAGACGCTTCACCGCCGATGCGCTCCAAGATGTCGTTGACGAAAGAGTTCATGATTCCCATCGCCTTGGAGGAGATCCCGGTGTCAGGATCAACCTGCTTCAGGACTTTATACATGTAGATCGCGAAACTCTCCTTCCTGGACCTCTAAATGCTCCAGTATATTTTCACACTGGAGACAAACAATAAACAATCATCACGGAAATTCACGATTGATTTCATTGGACACATTCAGCATTCTCGAACTTCAGAACAGCCAATCAGGGGCTTCTAAATGTTAATCCCGCCCATCGCCTCGTGATTGACAACTACCATCACCAATATGACTCAGTTCCTTTATTCCTCTTAACTTCCTCTTATCATTTTATGTTTTATTCCGATTCAAATGTACAACAGATCAGAAGACTCGTTGACAATGAAATGATCCGTCAGTGGGATTGAAGTGACTCTTAAAAGAGTCTCCGGGGTTGATGTGGGTGACGTCACTGGATTTAAACGCGAATCCGGCGTGCCAGCTGAATGTCTTTGGGCATGATGGTGACCCACTTGGCATGGATGGCACAGAAGTTAGTTTCCTTGAACAGACCGACCAAATAATCCTCGCTGGACTTCTGCAGGATCATGACAGCGGAACTCCGGAAGCGCAGATCCGTCTTGAAATCCTGAGCGATTTCTCTCACCGGACGCTGGAAAGGCAGTTTGTGAATCAGCAGCTCAGTGGACTTCTGATAACGGCGGATCTCTCAGAGCCACGGTACCGGGACTGTAACGATGATGTTTCTTGACTCCACCGGTGTCTGGAGCGCTCTTACGGGCGGCTTTAGTAACGAGCTGCTTCCTCGGGGCTTTTCCTCCGGTGGATTTACGAGCGGTCTGTTTAATTCTTGCCATGACTTCAACAGTCTCTTCTCTGTTCTTCACAGGAAATGCAGATGATCGCAGTGTTGCCAACTATTTTCAATGGAAAGTAGCTAAAGCCTGCTCGAAAAGTAGCTAAATGTCGCCAGATGACGTCATGCGTCATTAGCATATTAATGACGTCATCGCGTCGTATTTGCATTCTGCCTAATTTGTCGGTACTGTAGCCTACTTCAGTTTATAATAACGGTTGTCTTCCTTAAACAGTGCTCATACTGTTTTTATATAAGTATATAGCCGAATGTCCAGTAAAACGGTTCTCAATTACATATTTTCTGTTAGACAACGGAACTTAGCTAACGTTACATGTTTATGAGTTTGAAGAAGGTTTATTGTTGTGTTTGGATAAGTAAAATGTATAGAGTCTGTAAATATACGATCTGAAGTCGGAGAGTTCAGAAACCGAACCGGAATGAACTAAAACTCTGATTAGTAGTGAATATAAGCGCATGCCAAGAAAAAACGGTCAAATTAAATGTTTTGAATTAAAACAAAGGAGAAGGCAGCTGATATGTGATCACTGATTGGTTCCTGCTAACACAGCGTGCACATGCACAGCTCATTCATGTCTATGTCCGCTGGCGTGCAGTCAACGGAATGTGCTGCTCCTCTCAGCCGCTCACTGAACAGAGCAGACGCCGCGGGGAAGTAAGACCTCACGCTTGCAGTACTGGAGATATTTGGAATTTGGAAAGTTGCTAAGGTTTGTCCAAAAAGTCGCTAGATTTGTCGCTAGTCGCTTTTTTGAAAAAATGTCGCTAAAGGGGTCTGAATAGCCGCTAAAAATAGCGACAAAGTCGCTAAGTTGGCAACAATGGATGATCGTTACACCGCTGCTTTATAAAGGCTAGTTCGATCATGCGCTCAGTGTGGGGAGGGGGAAGAGACTTGTGATTGGCTCATGGACGTCTACGCATCACAGTTGACCAATGAATGAACGGATCGTCTTTTCAAACAAGCGGCGGCAGTTTCCCGCTCAACATCTTTAGTTCAGTTCATCTCTGTGCGCATGACACAAATGCTTCATTTTACACTCGTGACGTTTTATTTTTTATTGAAACGAGTAGTCTTATGAATGGTAATAACGAATACCTTTATAATAATATACATTTATGTTTTTAATTACAATATTCACAAAATATTCTTAAATTAATTCATTGTTACACAATTTATAAAATACAAATTAAATTAAGCAATCTGATCTCACTTTTAACCCATCATCAACAACCCAAAGAAACAAACTGTTAATTCACAATATTAGTATATCATCCCTCGGGAATATTTTTATACAGTCTATCCTGCATTTGTATTTTATTTAGTCTAAACTGTTTGTGCATGTTATTAAATACACTATTGATGTGCAGATTAAATCATCTATATTCTACATTTGCACATATACAACTATCATTACTTCCTCATTCATGATATCTGTATTTTAAAGCGGATACTATATTCCTCCACCCACACTTTGTTTTTATAACAAAATGTTCCTTTATTACAAATCTTGCTATCGTTTTCACAGGAGTATAAAGACATCACTGTCTTACAGTTCAAGTGTGACTCTTAAAAGACTCTTTGGGTTTATATGAATCAGACTTTAGTTCGTCTTCTTGGGCAGCAGCACAGCCTGGATAAACAGGAGCACCGGCACCAACATGCGTTGTGTAGTCTCCTTTGCGGATCAGCCTGTGCACACGAATGATGGGGAACTGCAGTCCTGACCTGGATGAACAAGTTTTAGACTGTCATGGTTGTGTAAGCCCACAGGTTTGCTCTGTTTGTTTTGTCTTTTTCTCTCCCTCATGTTTCTCAGGCGCAGCATGAACGGTGTTTACATGGAAACATTCATTGTTCTCAGGGCAGCGCTGATCATGACACTGATTAGCTTATTGAGCAACACCTGTTCCAGCCTGATTTCACTCCCTACTTATGCCCTCATGTTTCTCTGTTTCTTCACCAGATGATTATATCAAGTTGAGTACTAACCTCGCTCTCTTTGTTTAGCGAGTCCTGTCTTGTCACTCTGTTTTGTTCGGGTTGTGGTTTGCCTTCCAGTCTTTGCTGAGTTTCAGCCTGGCAATCCACGGAGGAATTCCAGTCTATGCCCGCGTGCCAGGGATCTACACTTCTGCTATTACTGGTATTGTCCGCTGGACATCTCTCACATTACCTAACTTCTACAGAGGATTCTTCCAAACTTCTTCTGACTTCAACGACACACACACATACTCCGCTGGTGAACTCACTAATCACTACTCTCTGCACGGTGGCGCATTAATTAATTTCTACATAATATTGTGAATAAATATTTTTGTTTGTCACTTTTAGTCTTTTCTCACTCACTGAATTTGGCACTTAAAAAGCAGGTAATAAGTGTGTAATAAGGTAAAGTCAATCACTCAACATTCAGAAAGTTGCTTGAATATTTCATTGATGCACATATTTTCACTGGATCTGTTGCTATTTTAATTAAAATGTCTAAAAACAAAGTGATTTAAATAAAATTTTAAATGTAATACCTGCTTGTGGTGTAAAACATGGAGAGCTTTTAATTTTCTAGTAATTGCATGTGTAACCGGTTCTGGTCGCTCCGAACGGGACTCGAACGCTAACAAAGAGGCTAAAGGCCACATATATTTGCCATGTTGTTGTTTTTATCATTATCACCATCTTCTCTTCACATGTGACTTTCATTCTCACTCTGTTTTCACAGTTTTTCTGTTTGTGTTTGTTTCCAGGAACTCGGAACATGTTGTGTTAGCAGATCTGATGCAGCAGTTTCACTTCTTTAATATCCTGATACTGAGAGAGTTTAAGAGACTGTTGTGCTTCAGACCTCCTTTAGAGGAGAAATTAACATGTTTTAAATATTACTGTGAATCACAGACAGTCTGAATTTAATTCACTTCAGAGTCACTTTTGTGTCTGATTCAGTCGACATGATTTGCATGTGTGTGTTTAGATGTTCATGTTCAAGTCTTTGCTCAAAGTAAAGAGGAACATCTTCAACAGATTGAATGCACGAAAAGTTGTTCTGCATGCATTGGTCTGTAGACTCTTGGCATCAC
>NW_026266316.1:20000-36000 GCF_025860055.1 Xyrauchen texanus
ATATATTACTACAGTATACAACAAATCCATCAAATAATAATATTAATATCATATTATAATGACAAACTGGACAACAATAAATAATCGTTGGGTTATAATAACTAATAACAACTGAATTACTAAATGAAGTTCCTAAAGGTAATTTGGGGAGGAGTGAGTCCATCTAATCTTTCAGTTAACAGCCGGAGTATATAAGCAGCTCTTTACCTGTCTTCAGTCTCAGCTGTTTCCAGCATCCCTCCACCTCCCGTTCATTCAAATAAATATTAATAAATAAAAGTGTTTTGTACAAATATATGCAGGTAAATATTGCTTTTATGTCACTGTATTGTAGAAAAACTGGAAAACCTGCATTAATTATATTTAACAAGGTTTTATTTCATAAATCTTTTGAATGTACTTTTCTAAAACTGATAGGATGAATTTAAAATTAAGATTTAAAATCAGTTTTATTTATTTTTTTTAAACAAAATGAAATTTTCAAAATGGGTCCCGGGTTATTCAGTTGCTTGGGACCTCAGAAATTGACAGACAAACCTGTTTAGACCGGGGGGGGGGGAGAGAGAGACTTTACAACTCTTTATTAAAACATGTACTAAAACACTAAAATACAATGTATTTCACCCCTGTAGACGTACTGCTACAATCTGCACATACAAAGAAGAAAAAAAATAATAAAAATATAGAAAATAAAATGTAAAATAACCATTAAACATCACCAATTAAACACTATAGTTTCATCTTCACATACTGACAATAAAGCACCATTCACACACCATTTAGACTCAAATTCAAATATGTTTTTTGTGATTTGATAGAATTTATGTTCCAGTCTGATTCTGGATTCAACCAAGGCAGTAAACATTTTCAGCGCGCTCATATTTCTCCCCTCAGCAGCCATTCTGCAAGTCTTCCAAATGGCTAGTTTAGCTTGCCCGCATGCAAAATTTGCCAAGGTACACTGTTCTCTGTGTTTTTGAATACTTACATCCATAAATAAAGAATGTCTTGTTAAAACAAAAACCTAGGCTTCCAAGTATTCTTTCCAATAAGGTAAACCGTGATACTAGCCTAGGACATTCAACAAAAACATGGAACACAGTCTCTGGTTTAGTACAAAAATTGCAGAACGATAAAACCGCCATATTAAACTTAGAAACAAAACTATTTGTAGGTAACACACAATATTCTCCACTGTAAATCCCCAGATCGTTTTGGAAGGGGACCTTTATACAACAGTCTCCAAGAGGGGGCAAGATCATCAGTCCATAAGATACTCTCTCCATTTTGTATCACATCTCTGAATAATATTCCCAAAATAGTCAGTCTTTACGCATATCTGATAAAACTCTCTTTTTCCAACAGCTTGAAAATCAAGCTCCTGCAGCCTCATAAATTTCAATAACTTCCCCTCTTGGTCATCCTCTGTACAAACCCTTGGAGACACAAGTAACTTAGGGAAAGAACATTGCATCGAATCACCAGACAGGAAACAATTTACAAAATGGAGGAATTGGGGGGGGAAATCAGCTTTCAGACTGTTTATGAAAAGTTCCACCATCCTCACAGACCTGAATCCCACCTGTTCACAAATTTCCGCTGCTGGTCTCCATTTTCTGGAAGCAATATCAATCAGATGTGCAACTGTGGTCAAACCCTTATCTATAAATGTTTTAGCAATGATATTAGACATGCAAACATTGCCACCAAGAAAGGAGTTATAAAACAGTGGCTCATTCAGGCCAAAATGGTCATTTTCTCGTCCAAATTCCTTAAAAACAGTCCAGGAATTTAAAACTGACGCATAGAATCTTACATCAGATAGGCCTATAACGTTTCGACTATACGAAGACATCAAAAACAATTGTTTATCAAGGGAAAAGCCGACAAAAGTTCTGAGCAAAGCCAGACCAAATGACACCCATGATGGTGTATGCCCTTTAGAATAAAGCAAAGTCTGAGCAACTTTTAACCTCATAGCTTTAACTTTAGCGGTCACATCAATGAACCCTTGACCTCCTTCAGTAACTGGCAAGTAAAGAACTGCAGGGGGAAGCCAATGGTGACCGTCCCAAAACAAATCTACAAAAATCTTCTGCAAACGTTGCAAAATAAATTTTGGTGGATTAAGTACATTTAAACGATGCCACAACATAGATGCAGCTAAGTTATTAATTATAAGTACTCTACCCCTATATGACAAATTAGGGAGAATCCACCTCCACCTTTGTAGACGGCCAGACACTTTATCAAATATACCTTCCCAATTATTCTCCTTATATTGATCTAGCCCCATAAAAACCCCAAGCACTTTGAACCCTTCCAAGCTCCAAGAGCAGAGCTGAGGAAGTACTGGCGGGCCTCCGTTCTCCCATTTGCCCAGCAAAAAGGATGCACTCTTTTGCCAATTTATTCTTGAGGAAGATGCTCTTTGATATACATCCAGAGATGCTACCAAATTCTTAACATCCTCATCTGACCTTATTACCACTGTAACGTCATCAGCATATGCACTTAATCTAGCCGTTACCAAATCTGTACTATAAGGACACACTGTAGAAATCCCACTTAATTGACGTCTCAGAACTGCCAAGAGTGGTTCAATAACAATAGCATATAAAATACCTGAGAGGCCACACCCTTGTCGTATACCTCTGCCAACTAAAAATGGTCTTAAAAGGGTGCCATTTACTTTTAGTATGCTATATACATCCGTGTACAGGAGTTTAACATAAGAAATAAATGATGAACCAAAACCAAAAGCATTAAAACATTTAAAAAGAAAGCCATGATCAACTCGATCAAAGGCTTTCTCTTGGTCCAAAGAAACCAAACCTACATCGAGTTTATGCACTTTAGCAAAGGAAATCAAGTCTCGAACCAAAAAAAGATTATCAAAAATTAGGGCTGGGATAAACGATTATTTTTTAAACGATTAATCTAGCGATTATTTAATCGATGCATCGATTAATCTAACGATTCATTTTTTCCAGTCCGATTCGATTTCGATTAATCGACTTGTGACAACACCGGTAATACCGGTTTCATCGGGGGTGGGGGAGTATAAAATGTAAAAAAAAAAAAAAACATTTGCTGGGAGTTTGATTGACTGGCGATCTGATCAATCAATCATAATACGCCAATTTTGTCCAACAAAGTAGTCAGGAGAGAGAAGATTAACGTCGGTGGATTTGAATAATGAATTGTAGGCTACCGTACTGACATCTTTCCGCGGTTAAAACAACAGTCCTTCTGATGTAGGCTACATTCATGTTTAGCCTATTTGATGCTATACATTAACCATGGAAAAGATGATCGGTTCACGAGCAGCTTTAACTGAGGCAATCTGTCACGACACATTAAAGAGCCACAAAATAGTAGGCCTATTTATGGTTTAATTTTCTTTGAATGTCCAAATTTGAAAGTTGAGACTTTATTAAATGTTACCTGCTTGGTCCTGTCTGTCAGCGCGTTGTCAGTGTCCTCTATGTATTTTTCACGACATTCATAGCTATAAGCACATTATTAATAGCTATAAGCGAAAACTTCAGGTGTCGACAATGTATTATAGCTTACTCCAACATAGAGTGCAAAGTGGGGAGTTGAAAAAAACTTACGGTGCTCTGTCATCTGCAGCTGCTCCCGGGTGGCGCTAGAATGGAAGGACATCTCCATTTTGCAAAGACGACATATCATGGAATTGTTTCCTTTTAAATTAAATAATTCCCATACTTTAGAGGAACGAGTGCATGCCGCCTTGCACTTCTGATAGTCTGAGGATCCACTCGTGTTGGCGCCGGCGCCGCCATCTTTGTTTTGGGTCTGACAATTCGACGCGCATATTTTGCGTCAACGTATTTTTTGCGTCGACGTCATCCCAGCCCTAGTGCTGGTGCATTGCCGTGGTGCTAGAATGGAAAGCCATCTCCATTTTGCAAAGACGACATATCACATAATTTTTTCCTTTTAAATTAAAGAATTCCCACACTTTAGATGAACGAGTGCGTGCCGCCTTACACTTCTGGTAGTCTGAGGAGCCACTCGTTTTGCTTCTACTCTCCGGCGCCGCCATCTTTGTTTTGGTCTGACGAATCGACGCGCATATTTTGCGTCGACGTATTTTTTGCGTCGACGTCATCGATTACGTCGACGCGTCGTCCCAGCCCTATCAAAAATAGATCGATTCGGAATACAATAAGCTTGATCTAAATGAATCACTGAAGATATACAGAGTTTGAGTCTATTAGTCAAAGCTTTGGAAAATATTTTGTAGTCAACTCCGAGCAATGACACAGGGCGCCAATTTTTAATGTCTCCAAGATCACCCTTCTTGGGTAGTAAAGTAATCACGGCCCTCCGAAGGCTCACAGGTAAAGTGCCTCTTTCCAGACACTCCAAGAAGACAGATAACAGGTCCTTTCCGATCACCGACCAAAACTGTTTGTAAAATTCAGCATTCAACCCATCCAATCCTGGAACTTTGCCAGAAGAGAGTTCCTGAACAGCTACAGTCAGTTCAGCAAAAGTCAAAGGTAGATCAAGTCTAGATTTCTCCTCTTCCGTAAGTTGAGGTAAATCTTGAAGAAGAATGTCAGCCATTTCATCATCACAGGGTTCAGCCTTGTAAAGCTCTTCATAAAAAGATAAAGCATGTGACATGATTCCACGATCATCAGTCACTTTTCCTCCTCCTGGAAGTTTCAAATGACATAAAATCTTCCTATTTACAGTCTTCTTCTCCAGACTAAAAAAGGATGATGTCGAAGCGTCCATATTGTTAAAGGTGGTAAACCTTGCTCGTACAAGTGTCTCTTGGGCCCTTTCTTCTAAGAGATTCCGTAAGAGAAATGTATTCCATTCGAGGATTTCAGCAGTGTCCACACCATCCGCTTTATCATCAGTGTAAAGGATGTCTTGTTCAAGCTGTTTCAATGTACTTTCCAGGATACTTTTATTATAGGCAATATAGTTCTGACAAAAAAGTTTAATTTGTGTTTTGCCAATATCCCACCATTGGCTTAGGGACTTATATAGCATTTTACTCTCTCTCCACGTCTCCCAAAAAAAGGTGAAGGAGTGCACAAAGTTGTGATCTTGCAAAAGTCTACTATTAAACTTCCAAAGCGAGTGCTTAAAAGTGCTCTGTGCAGTAGAAACTTCAACAGACATGTACTGGTGATCCGATAAAGCAGTGGGCATAATACAACTCTTAAAAAAACTACCCCTAACACTTTTCTGTACATAAATTATATCAAGTCTGGCTCCAGATAACATATTAGAGTTTACTTTCAACCAGGTATATTGTTTGGTCTGAGGGAAAGCTTCTCTCCCAACATCTACAAGACAATGATAAGTTAACACAGTTTTAAGTTCTTCTGACGACTGCTTATGTGGTTCTTCATGGTTCCTATCTAAGGTATGATTTATAGTACAATTAAAATCCCCAGCCAGAACAACCATTCTATCCTGCAAAACATCACTTAATGCAGTTTTCAATTTTTTAAAGAAGAAAAACGCAGTTTTCAATTTTTTAAAGAAGAAAATTCGCTCTGAACCAATGCTTGGAGCGTACACATTAAATAGCGAAAAAATTGAGTCCATGAACCGTTATATCAACAGGCAACATTCGACCAGGAACCAATTCAAAAACACTCACAGGATGCTCCTTATACTCTGGCCCAAAGAGAATTGCAACCCCTGCACTAACACTAGAACCATGACTTAATATGGCCTGCCCCTTCCATTCACTCCTGCCATTGTACTTGATTATTTGGATCTGTATGAGTTTCCTGAAGAAAAACTATACTAGCCATAATATAGTCAAAAAGACTAAACCTTTTAACAGCATCTCGACACCCATTAATATTTAAAGTGCCAATTCTCATGGATGCCATAAAGAGAAAAAAGAAAAATACCCCAAAAATTGCATGCTAGCCATATCACTTTTTGCCTGGTAAATTCAGTATACTTCTTACATTACAAAGGATCTTCTTAAGGCGGTACCGTTTTGGTCTATCGAGCTCATCAAAGGTTGCCTTCCGCATAGCTACAGTACAAGACATCAGAAAAAGTTTCAAATCTGGAAAGGACGACTCAATACTGGGCTTACGAAGCCCCTTTGTGTGGTCAAGGAAGGTATTCATCTGCTGTAATGAGTAAAGTTTAGTCCTACCTTCAGAGATATTTTCCAAGTCCATCATGTCATTCCCATCATATAGTTCCTCGTCATCTTTATCGAAATCCACTTCTTGCGAAACATTATCTCCTTGACTCTGATCAATCGATTCATCAGTACTTATTTTAATATCACTTAACGTTACTTCGGGTTGTATTTGTTGTTCATCCTCGAGTGATTCGGCCTCATGTGCATCTTTTACATGTGCCTGATCCGAACTCAACTCTGGCTGTGTGACAACAGGTATGACATCAGCTACCTGGGCAACCTGAGCTATCTCCACGGAACTATTGCTGGAATTAGCCGACAGGAATCTTTCCCCATTATCCTCGAGCTAGCCACTCGGCGCTGACTCCGCGACGGCTTGTGAAAGTAGTAACGGCGCAGCGTCCGCAACGTCAGAACCTCGCGCCCCACCAGCATCAACCATATTATCAGCCAAAACTTCATTAACGCCATTTCTATTACGATTCGGGCAAGTCTGTCGAACGTGTCCGAATTCGCCACAAATGAAGCACTTCATGGACTCAGAACTTATAAAAATAGTGTAATCCTTCCCTTCGATAGTTAGTTTCGCCGACAAGTTCAAAGGATCGCTCTGAGAATTCAAAATCATGAAAACCTGGCGCCGAAAAGACATTACATGTTTAAGTTGGGGATTTTTGCATCCAAGCGTGATCATCTTAATGGGACTCACTAATTTACCATATCGCAATAGTATTTCCTCTAGCTTCTCATTTTTGACAAATGGAGGTACGTTTGACAAAACAATCTTTTTTGATGGGCTCGACAGAGGCAAAACGGGCACAAACATTTCGTTTATTGTTAATCCGCTCTCTATTAAATCATTAACCATTTGGCTTTGACTCAAAAAAATGACTATTGCCTTATTCATGCGAGAGGCAGACCTGATCTTTACGCCGCCGACTACAGCACTCACGGCCACCAGGCAATCCTCTACTGACACAGACGCATCAGGCATACATTTGCAACCATGTCTGATAGTCAGTTGCGAGAAATCACCCGCATTAGTCCCCATTTTCCCCACTCGCTGACCGAAGTCAGCCAAAATAATCCTACCACTTAATAAAACTAAATTCAAGAAAGAGAGGAGAAAAAAAAAGGAAAAAAAGAAAATTAAGGAAAAAACACTCAACAACACCGCTCCCCCACGCCAAACTCCGTTCACTCACTCCCGGCATATGAGAGAGAGAGAGAGAGAGAGAGAGAGAGAGTGAGAGAGAGAGAGAGAGAGAGTGAGAGAGAGAGTGAGAGAGAGAGAGAGAGAGTGAGAGAGAGAGAGAGAGAGAGAGTGAGAGAGAGAGTGAGAGAGAGAGAGAGAGAGAGTGAGAGAGAGAGAGAGAGAGAGAGAGAGAGAGAGACTTTTAAGGGGGGGTCTATTTATTTGCAAAAAATATATATATATTTTTTTTTTTTTTTTTTTTTTAAAAGCATTAATTTTTCACATTAACAAATTGTACAAGATTTAGATTTATAAAAAAAAAAAAAAAATTATTATGTATACATATAAATAAATAAATAAATACGTTCCAAACACAGATACACTTAAATATACAATTCCAAGCAACCATCATTATCAACATCACAAATACATTGATTAACCCCCCATTTATATTTAAACATTTCCATGTCTCCAACCAATTTATAGAAAGTAAATTCAATTTTAATGCGAGATTTCAGTAAACCCTTTAAAATGGACACCACATCAGTTGATGCATCACCACTCAACAGCTTTTTCCGTGACAACCATATGGCCAATTTTGCCTGCCCAAATAAAAAATTGATCAAAACATGAACTTCCTTTCTATTACTTCTATATTTTGGTCCATAAATGAAAAAAGTCGGTGTAAAAACTTCCCCCAGAGTATTACACCACTCTTCCAATCTATTAAAAAGGTGTTGAAGCCTTTCACATTCTAAAAACAAATGAAAAACTGTTTCCTCTTCTCCACATAAAGGACAACCCCTCCCTGCCTGTGGGTCAAAATGTGCTCTGTGTCTGTTCGTAGCTATAATCCCATGTACAATTCTCCACTGCAGATCTCCAGATCGCTTCTCAAGGGGTGGTTTGTACACGGACCGCCAGCTACCTTTAGGGGAAGCGCCCAGCCCAAACATCTCCTGCCATTTTGACTCTTTGACACTCTCTAGTGATTTGAGATGCCGTATTTTAACACATAAGGTATAAATGTCTTTCTTTCCAGCATCTCGAAACAGAACCAGCTGTGGTGTCTTAAAGGATAGCAAGCAACCCTCCTTTTCTTGCCATGTCCCAGCCTCAGCAGAGACACTCAGCTCTGGAAACACACATTTGTCCACCTCCTCTTCAAAGGTTTCTAGTGCCAGTCTATAATCCTGTGGCAGAGACTCTAAAATCTGATCCAACACTTTCTGTGCTAATCTGATTGATCTTAGTCCCAATTTAAAAGCCAAACTTTCAGCAGTTATCCATTTTTGTCTTTCCATTAAATGTCCAATCTTTGCAATTTTTGCTTCCCACATGGCTTTTCTGAGGGTGTCTGATTTAGAAATGTCCAAGTCTAATTCAAGATTAAACAATAGCGGTTCTTCTGTCAGCCATAATTTCTGTGTCCCGTCTCCACTCCGTGCAGACCTAAAAAGTGTCCATGATCTTAAAATTGATCTATAAAAAGAGCTCAGTCCAGAAAGGTCCAGTTTATTAATTTCCATAAGGAAAAGATGACGGTCTAGACCCATGTTTCCCGCTCTCCTCATGAGTGCACAAGCAATTCCAGCCCAGCTCACCTCTTCTCCATACAGCAGTCTCTGTGCCGTCTGGATTCTGAAGGCCTTTATTCTAGTCGCGACATCGATTAGCCCCTGGCCTCCTTCATGTGTGGGTAGATAAAGAACCGCTGCCTTCAACCAATGATGTCCTGTCCAGAAAAACTCCACCAGTTGCTGCTGAATTTCTCTTACCAGATCTTCAGGAGGTTCAAGTATTGCCATTTTGTGCCATAACTGAAGATGCAACCAAATTGTTACAAACCAGTACCCTCCCCTGTAGGATAGCTGGGGTAGCAACCATTTCCAATTAGACAACCGAGCACACACTTTCTCCACTAGGCCCTCCCAGTTTTTTCTTTTGTACTCTTCTGTCCCTATAAAAACCCCTAAGTATTTAAAACCTGCTCTTCCCCACTGTAAGCCACCAGGAAGTACTGGACCTTTAACATCTTTTCCACACCACAAAGCATCACATTTACCCCAATTTACAACTGCTGAGGAGGCTTTACCATAACACTCTAAGGCCCCCTTAAGCATCTGAATGTCATTTTGTTCCCGTATTATAACAGTGACATCATCAGCGTATGCGGAAAGTTTAATATTCGAGATTGCAGTGTCAACCTTTAGACCCATTAACTCTTTCCTCAACTTACACAGAAAGGGTTCGATTACAATACTGTACAGTTGACCTGAGAGAGGACAGCCCTGTCTGATACCTCTTTTTACATTTATAGGGATACTCAAGCCACTAGACATTTTAATCATACATTTTGCCTCAGTATATAAGAGTTTAATTTTTGAAATAAAACTATCCCCAAAACCAAAAGCCTTCAAAGTATCAAAAAGAAAAACATGGTCAACCCTGTCAAAAGCCTTTTCTTGATCCAAAGATAGCAGACCCACATTTACATCATTACAGTGGGTAAAATCAAAGACATCCCTTATTAGGTGAAGATTATCTGTAATGGATCTATTCTTTATACAATAAGATTGATCCTTATGCACAATTTCTTGTAGCACCAAATTCAGTCTATTGGCCAAACATTTAGAGAGTATTTTGTATTCAGTGCATAAAATCGCTACTGGCCTCCAGTTCTTTAAAAGTGTCAAATCACCCTTTTTGGGAGCAACGATAAAATAGCACGTTGACAACTTGTTGGAAGAATTCCATCAAAAAAGCATTTTTGCAATATTTTAAAATAGTCTTCACCAATAGTGTCCCAAAAGAATTTATAGAATTCACCAGGAAGTCCGTCGAGTCCTGGAGTACGACCTGAAGAGAGACCCTTTACGGCCGAAGTTACTTCATCGAAAGTAAGCTCAGTCTCTAGAGAAGCCTTTTGTTCTTCAGTTAAGACCGGAAGATCCTTGAGCAGCTCATTCCTGCAGTGTTCATCTGAACTTTCAGCAGAGTACAAATTTGAGTAAAAAGACACAGCAAGTCTACGCATCTCCAGCGGATCTGAGGTCACATGTCCGTTGTCATCCTTCAACGAGTACATCTGTTTTTGTTGGCTCTTTTTACGTTCCAGATTAAAGAAGTAGGTAGTAGGAGCATCCATGTCTTTTACAGTCAGAAAGCGGCTTCTTATGAGAGCTCCTTTAACTCTTTCATTTAAAATTGAGCTTATTTGATTTTTTTTCCAGTCCATAATTCTTTTAGATTATCAGCATCATTATCAGTCATTTTTTTTTCAATATCACAAATCTCTCTTCCAGCCACTCCAAAGTTTTTCTTAATTGAAAAGAGGAATGAGATGCATATTTTGGCAAAAATCTCTAATATGCACTTTCCCGACCTCCCACCACTGTATAATACTTTCAAAAAGACATTTTTCTGTTTTCCAGGTCTCCCAAAACAATTTAAAAGTTTCACAAAAATGTTTATCTTCCAAAAGTTTTGTATTAAAATGCCAATAACAACTTCTGTGTGTGTTTTTTGCCAAAGAAACTGCAACAGTAATGAATTTATGATCAGAAATAGCATTAGGAATGATATTTACATTGACGACTCTATTTCTCATATTGTAAGACAAATAAAAACGATCCAAACGAGCAGCAGAAATATTTTCCTTACAAACTCTCACCCATGTATATTGCTTTGTAAGGGGATTATGTTCTCTCCACACATCTAATAACCGTAACTTTTGTATAACACCAGCTAAACAGGAGGCTGACACTGCATGAGGCTCCTCCCCATTTCTGTCTAGTGTAAAATCAAGAGTACAGTTCCAGTCTCCTCCAACAACAATAAAAACATCATCTTTTTCTTCCTTTATTATACTTTCTAACCTGGTGAAAAATGGTAAACGTTTCGCTCCAATGTTAGGAGCATAGATATTCACAAACAAAAAAATTAAATTACAAATTTCAGCCTTTACTATTAAACACCTTCCTGGCTCCACTTCATTTTTTGATATAATATTGGCTTTAACAGAAGGGAAAAAAGGACAGCTACACCGGCACTTAGATTAGTCCCATGACTCAAAACATAGTCTCCTTTCCACCATAATCCCCAATCAACTTCATTATTATGAGTACTATGGGTCTCTTGTAGGAAAGTGACACTTAAATCCTTCAATTTAATAATTTCTGATAATATCACATTCTTCCTCCCATCCCGCATCCCATTAATATTAAGAGATCCCACCCTCAAACACTCCATTAAAGAGAAGAGGAGAAAAAAACAGAAAAGAGAAGCAAAGTTAAAAGTCATCATAGTAGTTTTGTTGTTCCCCTCGTTATTCTTTCTCTTCCTATTTTCTTACCCTGTCTTATAACAGTTAAATGTTTTTTAAGACGGAACCTCTTTTGTTGTGAGATTTCTTCATAACTACTCGTTTTTCTTACCTTCATCACAGAATTAACAAACTTTTCAATGTCAGGGAAATAATCATCAATTTCAACCCCAGATTTTCCTTTTGTCTTATCTAAGAAAGCATTAATCTCTTCAACAGTGTATAGATCATTATCAGTCTCTCCATCTGACCACTGCTCACCCTCTTTCCTGCCATCATCAGTAAACTGTGAACACTCCTCTACCTCATCAGCAATGTTCTCCTCTGAGCCTCCTGCCTGAGCTCCCTCATCAACTATCTCTTCTAAAACTCCTTTTCTTCCATCATTCATCACAATCATATCAGAATCAGCAGCATTCTGTGAGCCAATCTGTACAATAGCATCAGTATCATTCACACCTTCAGCATTGACACTCACCTCCTCCTGTCTTTTCGCCTCCTCTATCACTCCTTCATCTTGTTCCACACTCTGCTCTACTACAGCATTATTGTGATGTTCAACAGCTCCAGTATCATCTCTAGATGTGGACGGCCTTTGCTCATCTCGATGTGGACACGCGAAACGTTTATGGCCCAAATTACCACACTCGAAACACTTCAAACTCTCAGTGCTCGCATAAATCATGAACGAGTTTTCTCCGTGATTCACACGGAAGGAAACTTCAAGAGTACGCGTGGGTGAAATGAGAAACATATAGAGCTGACGTCTAAAAGAGAGTACATGTTTGAGTGCCGCATTTTTACACCCGAGGGGAATCATTTTTACGGGACTCGCGATCTTACCGAACCTCTGCAACTCTTTCATAATCACTTCATTCGACACCGAACGGAGGCGCGTTTGATATGGTGATTTTAGTTGCTGGAGCGGATAACGGGCTAACAGCAACAAACGTTTCCTTAACCCATAACCCACTCACAGTCAACTGATTTACTAGCGGTTCAGATTTCAGAAATACCACAATCGCTTTATTCATTCGTGATGCCGACACTATATTATCGAAACCGATCTGCTCACCGATAACTACGAGCAGATCCTCCACTGTCACTCCAGGCTCTGGCACACACCTGCATCCATGCCGGAGTGATAGAGCTGACCCGGGAACAGATTCCATACCGGCGTCTGTCTGACGCACGCGGTTTGAAAACCGCGCCTTACCGTTCTCTAACCTCTACCTAAAACTAGAAAAGAAAAAACGAAGGGAAGAACAAAAGAAAAAAGTAAAAATATATATATTTAGAAAAAGCACGATAAAGAAACGCACTCGCTCCCAACAAACACTCAAGCTTCTCACACACTCCCAGCATGCCCCAGAGAGAGAGAGAGAGAGTGTGAGAGAGAGAGAGAGAGTGAGAGAGAGAGAGAGAGAGAGAGTGAGAGAGAGAGTGAGAGAGAGAGAGTGAGAGAGGAGAGCGAGAGAGAGAGAGAGAGAGAGAGAGAGAGAGAGAGAGAGAGAGAGATAATTAATTCATCATTAGTGATAAAGTTCTGAATGAAGCGTAATGAACTTTGTCAAACATCGGTTATACACGTCGCTGAAATCACGAGCTGCTCAGTGTCCAAAATGTTAGTGTGCATTTAATTGTGTGATTTAAACATTCATTCAACATGATAATGTGTCTGATATGAAAAGAAGTCAAATCACTTTGAATATTATTATTATTTTCAGAGCTGTTCAGCTGCAGGTGAAGATAACTATTTCAAACAGACTTTATATCATCCTCATAACACACCTGTCACATGTCTCATTTCTACACTGAACAGGTATTTTTGTGTATCAGTCAGTGTTGCTCTTGTTTGGGTCGTTTATATCCACATTCTTCATTCTCAGATTTGGGTTAATATCTATTCCTGTATATTACACGTCACAACTGAATGTTGACAGCACGACTAAACGGGTGACAGAAACCCCTCTTCACTTAAAACACGAGTGAATGCACAACTGAGGGTAATATGATGTATTTATGAGTTTATATCTGTAAAGCACTTATATGGGATTACATAAGGCATAAATCATATCTATAAATATGAAACACATTTGGGGACATTATCTTAAAAACTCAACTCTTATAAATACAACAAATGAAAGGAATAAATGATGCAGCAGCAGATACAGACTACGATCAATACAAACATTTCTAAATGAATGGAGGACCCCATTTCATATCCAGTAACATCTATTCACCTGATAGTTACTGTATGTGTAGATGAACTCATCCTCCACTGCTGCATTGAGTCAAATATATATATATGATCATCTTATTCAGTCTTTCACATGTTTCTCACATCTTACAATCACTTTTATTCACTAGTTCTGCAGATTTTGAAAGTTTCTTAATAATAATAAAATAAAACTGAATCCTAGTTTTAGTAATTAAGTTTGATAAAGATTAAAAATAGTATAAAAGATTATTTATTTATTTATTGATCAGAAAGAGAGTGTGAATTAAACTGCAGATGTAACATGTGTGTGTGTAAAGTGAGAGTTGTGTGTTTGTTTCTGGTTCTTACAGATAAACCTGTTCTGACTGTAAATCCTGAAACATCACCGATATTCAGAGGAGAGACTGTCACTCTCACATGTGACGTACAGGGGATAGAAGTGACAGACTGGAGATACAGATTTCAGTGTGATGGTGTTAATGTTCAATACTCTAATAAGAAACAGTTCAAGTTTACTGCAAGTTACATCAGATACAGCGGATACAGTAAATGCAGGTGTTACGCTACAAGAACATCTACACAATTCAACACTGACTGGAGTAATGAAGTGTCATTTACTGTCATCGGTGAGTGATCATCTGTTATATTATAATCATATGCATCATCAGCAGATCCACAGTTTTCCTGAGCAACTACTGGACGACACATGATGATTGTAATTGCCTGTTTTGTGTTTCTGGTCTCGAGACACAATGTAAAAACTACCGAAACGAGCGATTCAGATGGAGAACAACAAACATTTAAGTGTTATTTGGAGTAAAAATGACTTTCAGGATCAACTTGTGAAGTTGTTTTCTGTCAGAACAACTCAAATTAGTGAATGATATGAACATAACAAACCTCGGACCATCATGACATCTACATACTCAGATGAAGCACTGTCAAAAACACATCAAACGCTCATCTCGACTCTGTTCACTATCGGCACTTTAAACTCGCATGTTTCTGAAAATATTTATAAATGTAATACTTTAAACATCACTTTAACAATTAACCTTAAAGAAGCTTTTATGATGGCGGTAATGATCTATTTAAGAATGTGAGCCGCTAATAAAGAAGAAGAAGAAGAAGAAGAAGACATTATGAGGGGCGGACCGAGTTCATGGCGTGAGCGGGCAGGAGGAGAGGCGCTGAGATTATGGTGGCAGTGTGTGACGAGACACACCTGATATGAATGAAGTCTCGTGGAGCATCTCCTCAGGAAACGTCTCGGTTACAGACGTAACCTCGGTTCCCTGAGACGAAGGGAAGGAGACATTGTGTTTACTAACACATATGGGAGTGTCTTCATACACAACCTATTTGAAACCTCTCTACAATAACACTGATATTCTAATTAGGGCTGGGGCGGTATGGATTTTTTCTAACCGCGGTTGAAAAGCAAGATATTCCCGCGGTATAGCGGTAAACCGCATTAAATACATTACATTGGATCAGAGAAGTCCCCCCCCCCCGACAGACTTTGGCGCACACATCAGAAGTCGCTTTTGATAGACAGACTTTAAATATTGTCACCTACATCCGAAGAAAAAAAACGAGCACAATTTTAAATAGTCAAATTTTCATCAAGCAGTAATTTGGCATGAACTAATCACTGTATAGATTTCCTTATTTAAGATTATTCTCAGATACATTAGCATTGAAGATGGGTCAGACATGATTTTGACCACTTTATTAAGTTTTGTTTTGTAGAAAGCCTTTCTGTAACTTAAAATTTCGTTTTGTATAAATTGTATCTTAATTTTAATCACTGTTTCATTAAGTAATTGCCTGGAATTAATAAATAAGAAGCAAATATAGCAGACATATAATCAGCAGCAGGGCGTGGAAGCGCCGATGCGATCTCTTCTTGCGTGAGCTCTCTCATAAATGAACCGAAACTCGTCGGCTAGGCCTACTGCCTCACAGACATGAGAAATAAATAGAAATCTTAAAATGCATTTTAAACAAAATTCAAAACAAAATGATAAAATTTTAGGCTACAGTAGCCTAGTAGTCAGGTTTGCCGATGATGCGTTACTATTTATTTATTTATTT
>NW_026266317.1:0-36000 GCF_025860055.1 Xyrauchen texanus
GTCCAATAATTAATACTTCAGTATTGTCAGAATTGACCAGAAAGACATTTCACCAGATCTTGAAGAAATATAAAGAGTATCATCAGTATAACAGTGGAAAATAATTCCATGTTTCCCATTCCAGGGGTTTCTATTCCAGGGGATGCACATACAAGGATAAAAGCAGAGGACCTAATACTGAGCCCTGCGGCACACCATCCTTTAATTCTCCTTGATCTGAAAATTATCCAACCGCTAAGTTGATGCTTGGCATCATGTTCAGAGGTTGTGCTAGAAAAAATCTTTATCTGTCACTCAGAACGGACTGAGTTGTAAAATTTCAATCATGATATATTTTTATCCATCATACTTGTTTTCATTTCATACGTACAAGGGCTACATTCAAAGGCGTAGCATCCATTATGATGGCATATTATACTGACCTTTGGTTAGGAATAAAGCCTCGACTGAACCAGATATTCCGTCGCAGCACAATAGTAATGACTTCCATGACTATGGGGGGGGGGGTATTTTCTCCCCAATTTGGAATTCCCAATTCCCAATGTGCTCGAAGTCCTCATTGTGGTTTAGTGAATCTGGGTAGCGGAGGATGAATCTCAGTTACCTCTGCATCCGATCCTGTCAATCCGCGCATCTTATCATGTAACTTGTTGAGCACATTACAACGAAGACCTAGTGCACGTGGAGGCTTCACGCTATTCTATTCGGCATTGACGCACAAATCACCACGTGCCCCACTGAAAGCGAGAACCACATTATAGCGACCATGAGGAGGTTACTCCAATGTGACTCTACTCACCCTAGCAACCAGGCCAATTGGCTGGTTAGGAAGCCTGACTGGAGTCACTCAGCATGCCCTGGATTCGAACTTGTGACTCCAGGTGTGGTAGTCAGCTGAGCTACCTAAAAAAGATCCTTCCTCAGGGGAATTTGCCAAGGAGGTACTGTTGCGAAGAGGGTGATGTCCGAGAACCAAGTCTGGGTGTGCCAATACAGCCCCATGAGGGTGACTGTTCTTTGACCTCCCTGACCTTGCACAGGGTCTGTGCAAGTAGGCTCACTGAGGGGAACACATATTTGCGCAGCCCCCCAGGGCCAGCGCGTCTGTCCTGTCAGGGCTCCCATCAGGGCATTACAGATCGGGCAGTGGGAAGATTCCAGGGGTGCGAACAGGTCTACCTGTGCTTTGCTGAATCGACTCCAATTAATATTTGTGATTTTGACTTTTGACAAAACTCTGTGAAAGTGCATCTATGAAAGGTACTTTCATTTATTAAAATCTTTGCGAATACATTTTGTCTGTGTTAGGAATATTTTGAATATCGTGTTCCCCAAAATTCCCTGGTCCATCTAAATTATGTCTCATGTGCCTAGTAAGGTTACAGCTGTGAGTCTGTGCCTCTGAAGTCCTCCGGAAGGGAGGAGGAAGAACAACAACACACAGAGTGTCTATCTTCAATCTGCTCAAAGTTTATTACAGCAGGCATAATATTTATACCTTTCATAGAACAAAGAACAACCAACAGCAAGGACAGCAAGACAGCCAAGAACAAGAAATTGTTGACCGAAATAGGTTAGGAACGTAATCATGAGGTTAAGCAGTCGTATATATTTGTTACGTCTAACTGAGATATTTAGCTCACGAAAAGGAGTATGTGCTCGTTGGAGCTCAGAACATTCCAAAAGAGGATAAGATATGAGAAACTAACAGCATCATGGACTCTTCGAGCGTTTGGTGTGCTTCTGAGATTAGCACACATGCATACAGATACATACATACAGTGTTAGATGTCAAACTAAAGACAGCATGTACAATTTAATATTTCTCACACTGCTCCCTTTGATCCAAAAATGATCACAATCAGATTAAACATTGTACCATGCTAAAACATTTACCATGGGAATTTAAAACCTCGTATCTTCTTCATTCATTCTTAGGGGTTGATAAGAAACGTGAGGTGGTCTTACCACTAAGCTAATAGAGCTGGGAATCATTAGTTTGATTAAAGCATAAAACAAGGCCACAGGCAGGCGATAATAAAAAAATATAAGCAAAACGCAGAATATGACCATTGAGTAATGTTCAATTTTATAAATGAACGTCCAAAAACCTGAAAATAAATCAACATCCCCATCGGTGCTGTCTTGTGACCTCTTTACTATTTCAGAAATATTTTGTATACCTTGTTTTATGATTCCACCTGCTCCATCTTCTTCTGGGATGTAGGTACAACAGGCTTCACCCAATATAACACAAACTCCTCCTTGCGCTGCAGTGAGCTGGTCTAAGACCATCCTGTTCTGGAGGGCCATTAAACGCAGCTCCATGAGCTCTTTCTTTATTCCATCTAACACTTGTTCTGTAACATTCATAAACGTAACTAAATCAAACCTGTTCATTTCTAGCTGATTCATAACATTTGTTATGGCAATGGGGGTAAAGAATGATTGAAAAAACGTGTCCACTCTGTTCCAGATTCTTTGGTCCTCTGGCATGTAGTTCGGCTGTGTCAAAGTGGAGGACGGCATTTTTGTTGGGATGTGGGTTGTTAAATCCACCTATGTTTTTTTCTGGCCAGTATGGCCAGTACTGTGGTCAATATCATCAGTGTTAGTTTCATTCTGTTGTGTTAGGAGGTGTTGTTTTTCATGGCCCGGATCACATTTTGCACAAGTAGGGTGGTGTCCAAATAAACGACACCAGACTGTTTTGGGCCTATTTCTATATTTTTAGCTGTTGGGGGCAATATGACTTCCCACATGTGGTGTTACTTCTCAGGACCTAGGACACATACGTTAAGCTAGCCACTGACGCTGCGTGTTCAGCTCCTCCAGTGGGGTCACACTCAGCAATTACCTGTCGGTCCCTCCTCTGGTGCTGGCTTAACTTGGCTTGCGTGTATCCACTATGACTGTAGATCGGTCAGGACTGCGGTTCTGGTCATGGCTATGACCATTGCCGGACCTTGGTATCGCGGTTCCCCGGTCTTTGTTGGTTTCAATCTGCAGATTTTTACCATTTTAGTTACACTTGATGGTGTCATCTACCCAAGTCCTACCTGTTTCCGTACATGCTTTGTTCAACCTTTCTTTTAACGTATGGTTCGTTCGTTCTGCCACGCCTGTCGACTGGGGGTGGTATGGAATGTTAAAATGCCAATTAATGTTGAGCTCCTTTGTTAGGAGCTGTGTCATCTTTGATGTGAATGGTGTACCATTGTCACTCTCTATCACTGTTGGTATACCAAATCGAGGAATTATTTCCTTTGCCAATACAATTACCATCGTTTTAGCATTTTCACTAGCACATGGGAATGCTTCTGTCCATTTTGAAAATCTGCCTACTATTACAAGGAGTAATTTCAGCTTTCTGCATGCTGGCATGTGAGTGAAATCAATTTGTAGATGTTGAAACGGTGCCTCAGGTTGTGGTAAGCTTTCATGTGATGCTGGTTTGTGTTGGTGGTGTCGAGTGCATGTCAGACATGAGTCTAATATTGTGTGCACAGCAGGGTTTCCGTTGTCCGGTAATTACCGGACATTGACCGGTAAAAAAATTAAATGTCCGACAAAATTAAATCTCTCCGGTCAAATTGTCCGATTAAAATTGCCTAATAATCCCGTCCCCCTAACACAATCTGAATTTGAGAATAAGCCTAAAATGTATAAAGCAAAAATACACCGATCTCTTGCTATGTTATAAAGGAACAGGCTCTATCGTTTGAAAGTTATGAAACAACATCGCATGCTGCATTTCAAATAAAGCGCACGCCTAAAACCAGGCGCGGAGTTTGCGGGGGGGGGGGGCAGGGGGAGCATTGCCCCCCCTGGTGGCTGAAACGGGTAATTGCATTTTTTCAACAAAAAAACATATTGCATTGTTTAAAAAAAAGATATTATAAATATTTTAAATAAAACAAAACAACTAAATGGTGGTAGGTAATACATCTGATTTTATATACTGCTTTAGTAAAAAAAAAATTCAGGGCTCTGGGTCATGTGATAGGCTAACGTAAATCCAGCGATTCTCAGCTACCATGTAATAAGCGTAGTTATGTGGTCGGACTCGTTACACCAAAATATGGACATAAGGAGATTTTTAAAACGTCGAGCTCCAAATGACACAAATAGTCAGTCATCGGGATCTAAGGATACAACACAAACAACAGTAACCGATGATGACGATATGCAAACAGACACTGCTGTGAAATTGGAGGAACACCGAGCAGCTCTGGATCAGCAGCAGCAACCGCTAGCAGTCCTGACATTCACTCCACGCCCACAGATCGCTTAGCTGCAGGTAACACCAACAAAGATGATCTTGGAGAAAAACACAGCTGTCCCAAATGTTTCATGAAGTAGGCTACAACAAAATGCGAAATATAACTTTGCCACAATGTTTCAAAAGTGGAGAGTATTGTGTGACTGTTAATTTTTCCCTCTCAAAATGTTTTAAATGTTTCATGAAGTACAACAAAATGCGAAATATAGGCCTAAATTGTTTTTTAATCCCTCTCATTACCACAATGTGTTTTGAAAAAAGGAAAGAAAAACTTTAAAAATCTTTTCGTTTTGGATGAAGATAATATTTTAACAGTGCAAAAGTGGTCCACATTTCATTGATCATAATTGTGTCCGAAGTTCGAACGAAGATGCGATCGCGAAGTCAAGTGGCTGTTTATGCGAAGTTCTACCGGTTTACAAATATGATTGTATTGTAGGCCTACTGTTTTTTTCTTGGGTTAAAAATATATATGTGTTTATTTAGCATGTTTGTTTTGTCCATATGTGCTAGTGCTGAGTTCCCCAATAGACCTTTTTCACAGATCGGCGATGACGCGTTTCTCACTTTATGTAGCAGCGTAAATCTCACGAATATTTTTATTTTATTAATTTTTAAAATATTGAGAGTAAATTTATAACATTATGCTTTGTGTTATATTACCATGGAATTTGTTAAAAAAATTAATTACCACAGCTGTGAGGGGGTTTCTATTAAAGCTGTTGAGGGAGTGACAGTAAATTTGGCATCATCTGAAATTTTAACGTCTTATTCCACCACTCTCTATTTTTCTCCTTTTCTGGAAAGTCATTCAAACGTAATAGTTGATTTTTCTTTTTGGTCTTGGGGCAAATGGGTAAGTGAAAATAATATTTGCTGTGATCTCCCATTCACCGCTGTCGAAGTTTACCCTGCAATCGTTTACTTCCGCGTTCCAAAACCTGGAGTGTGAAAAAGGTCTATTGATAAGCCATGCAGGTCCCAGCTGCTACAATGATTTTTTTTTTTTTTTTTTGCCCCCCCTGGCTCGAATGTCAAACTCCGCCTATGCCTAAAACGGCTGCAATATAGACCTAAACAATGAACGATTGAGTGAGACGTTTCAAATATGACCAGGCCCAGGCAGACTAGCTTTAAAAGCTTTTTTCAGAGGCCAGACGATGGTGAATCAGGAACATCTCATTATAGATAGATCAGTGCTTCTAATCCGCGCATTCGTGCAGTTTTTTTTCCTCTATCATCAAAACTGAATAGCCTATGTTCATCAGTGCATGGTTATAGTCTATATCAAGCAGGGACACGTTTGTGTGCATTTTATTTTGTGATTTCACCGGAATTAATAGAGAGTCTCCGCAACGGCGATAGATTGAAACGCGCGTCCTAGTGAAGATTGCGCAACTCGCGCAGCGCGTCGTCCATGCAACTGATAGCAGCGGACACGAGCGCTCAGCTTGATTTCAAAAACAACAGATTTTAGCGCCAGATCTCTTATTTAATAACGGACTAAATGAATGATCTGCTAGTTAACTGGAGATGTTTTATTTATTTGTATTAGGTACATCCGTGCCTCAATGTTTCAAAAAGTGAATGTGTGTGAAACCACAGTAAAAAAAACAATTGGCGTTGATTGACGCCAATCGGACGTTCATGTATTTTTTTTCCCGTCTATTTGAAAGTTAAGCTAATAATAATATGTTGCATTCTATACGGCCTGATTGTGTCATTTTTTAAGTTACATAGACTGCCTCCAGTTTTCCTCAACTTGACTAATTAAGAGGCGATATATTTGACCGGCATATCATCAAAATGTCCGTAAAACGAAACCTCTGTGACCGGCACCATTTTTTTCTAGCGGAAACTCTGCTTCTGGCATTGACAAGTAATGAAATAACATAACTGTTACACTTGCAAAAGATTTGACAAATGCAATGTACGTTTAACAACACGTCTTAAACATGAGAGACAAAAGCGGTTATAAAAGCAATGGATACATGAGACCATTGAATTGAATCTGAAGCGTTATAGAGAGAGAATGCCAAATGAAGTGCAAGTTCTCGATACACACACATATATACACACACACACATACACAAACACATATACACACACACACACACATATACACACACACACACGCACACACACACACACACATACAAACACACACACACACACACAAACACTCACACACAAATACACACACACATATATACACACACACATATACACACACACACATACACAAACACACATATACACACACACATACACAAACACACACGTATACACAAACACAAACACACACACACATATACACAAACACACACACATACACACACACATATATACACAAACACACACACTCTCACACACACACACATATACACAAACACACACACACTTGCACACACTCGCACACACAATCATCGTCTTTCCATGTTCACACTTTGAGGAATATTTCAAGAACTTCATCATATTATGTCGTGTTTGGGCTCATTTGAATCGGGATCGTCTGAGTAAGATACGATTAAGGCTGTCAAATATTTCTCGAATTTAAGAAAACAAATGCACATTCAAATGCTAAAACTGTGTATTCGAACTTTGGATTTGTGCCAAGTACTGACGATGACTTCAGATGTTCGCACTCTTGTGCTAAAAAGGTTAAACACAGCAAATACAGTTTAACTGTAGCGCTCCTGCACGAGACGATGAACAAACAAACACAAAGCGAAACAAAGACGTTCGTCTAGCGCGTTAAAGAAAAACAAATAGATGGTTGCTGTGAACAGCCCCTTACAGTCGGTGGAGGTACCTGCCCGTTGCGTCTTGCTCTCTTATAAGCGTTTCTCAGAATAAGGAATGAGTCGTTTAAACGCTTCGTCAGGAAAGATGTTCAACGTGGAAATGTGTGTCTCGAAATTCTGGTGTTCGGTTCCAGTCTGATTGAACAGCCCCTGACCTCACAGTCTGAGCCGCTTCACCACCGAGTTCAGCCGGATACCTTTGATATCTGTGAGTGTTGCTACTCTACATACAACTGTACTGAATAAAACACAATGTGCTATTTCACTGTTATTATGAGGCTTGAGTCGGGGGTGTACTGTGGCATCAGTGCCCCGCTAACTAACAACTCGCTCATTATATATGAGACGTGTGTTTGTCGCCACCTGTTGGTGTAAGTGTGTAATGCACTGCTCTCTAGTTTGGAGCATCACAAACACAAGCGGAGTGATACAAATAGAGACGCTGTTAAAACTTTGCTTTTTGGAACTATCTGCTATCGGCAAAAATCTGTGCCGATATTTTTTTCATCATTTTGTAATTTCGATATACTTAATTATACTTTATAAGTCCAGCATTGTGCACCAAATTTTGTGCAAAAAATCTTCATTTTTTCTGGTTATTATTGGGATTTTTTTGTTGAACAATAAACCGCATATGGGATTTGATTCATTTTGGACTCTTATTCGGTGCCCGCCATAGTAAGAAAATAATACGATATTTTTTTTGACATTCTAGAAATCTATTTTAGAAACTATCCGCCGATTACTCGGTTATCACCACCTTAGTTATCAGCAAAATCCACCATTGCTCGACCTCTAATACAGACATGTTCACATTAACAGGCATTCAGGTGCAAAATTACTACGTGAATCTCATGTCCAGAAATCAAAAGAATATATATATGTTGCTTTAAGAAAATTATTTTCATGACAATTAAACACATTTAAACCCTTAAGTCTAATTATTATAATGCATCCAGATGTTTAACTTATTCGTTTTTTTTGTAATTCACATTATTCTCATATCTGTAATATAATTATAATTTTTTTAAATCAGCACACATTAAGTACTACCACAGGTAATAAATACCATTTAAATCATATCACAGCTGTTGTTTGCATTACAGTCATGAGAATTTGGGGTTAAATGTGCTGTAATAAAAATAATGTCACAATAAAAAAATATCTTTAAATAATAGGCATCATTTTCTTTATGCACAATATAATTCTTCTGAGATTAAATGTGACCTGGACGTGATATCACCCATAATAACTGTGGCCTCGATGTCTCCCTCTTGTGGTCAGGTGAGGAACTGCATTAGCGGAGTCACATACTTCAGTCCTGCTCCAAAGCATAAGAACAGCAGATACAGGATATCTAAGTAATCTTTACTATATTTATACCATGGTAAACTCTGTGCTCTGTCCCAAACACTCGAATGGATAGTCCGATAGACAACAAGAGTGAATGACCACACACACAGTTTGTGGAAACAATGAAAGTGCCGCAGAAGAAAAGAAACTCCAGAATGCAGGTGTGCAGTGACTGACAGCTTTACTGTCCAATCAGCTTCTCCACAAAAGAATCCAGCTGGTCTTCATCTTTGATGCCCACAAACTGGTCGATGACATCACCGCCCCACATCGCTATCACCGTGGGAACAGCCGACACCTAGAAAATGATGACATCACACTGACTTGTGGCTTATTGAACAAACTCAGAGGCGGTCTTGAAAGTTTAGACTGTTGCGATCTATTGATCATCTTTAATGTGGTCTCAAATGTTTCTCACAGTATTTAAACCATTTCATATCTAAACTTTTGAGCACATTTGCTGTTGGTTCTATGAAGGAAAAGCAACATTAGTAAGAATGTGTTTTGTGTATTTAAAGGTATTTTGTGTCTGCTGTGAGTGGCAGCGGTGTGTCCGTACCCGTACTCAATGGCGAGATCTGTGTGCTCATCGACATCAACTTTGGACATGGCGATCCGACCTTTCTGTTTGGCGATGGCCTTTCCCAGCCGTGGACCAAGAATTTTACAGGGACCACACCACCTAAAACACACATCGCTATCACATCATTATGTCATTAAACACACATCATCTACATAAACTATACACACAAACTACAAACAAAGAAATTAAACAAGCACCAACAAACACCAAACAAAACAAATTAAACACACAACCTATAAACACAAACAAAATATTAAACAAACACCACATAAAACAAACTAATTAAATAAACATTACACAAAACAAATTAAATAAACACACAACCAAAAACACAAAAAAAATATTAAAGAAACACCACATAAAACAAACAAATTAAATAAACACACAACCTAAAAACACAAAAAAAAATAAAGAAACACCACATAAAACAAACAAATTAAATAAAAACACAATCTATAAACACAAACAAAATATTAATTAAACACACAACATATAAACACAAACTAATTAAAAAACACATACCACCTTTAAACAAACAAAACTTTAAAGAAACACCACACAAAACAAACAAATTAAATAAACACTCCACCTATAACACAAACAAAAAATAAATATCACCTAAAGCACAAATAAACACACACACTTATAAATCACAAACAAAATCCAAAAACCCACCTAGAATTAATAACAACCAACTAGAATAACAACCTAAAAAAAGACCACTCGAAGCACAAAGTGCACACAGCAAATAATGTGCCATCTGGCTAAAAACATATCAGCTTTCCTGGATCAGATGTCTTCAACGGAAATGATGTATGATGTTGTCCAGCATCATGGAATGTTAAACCAATCATATTAGGATTCAGATCACTGCAACCAGAGGTGAAAGCCATCCAAATATGGGCAGAGAGGATCGTTCACTGTAATTACATATGGCCACCAGGAGATGGCGCCAAATACATGACAAAGACTCAATGATGACTCAAATGACACAGAATGAAACTAAAGAGGTTTCGTTACTCATTATTATTTATTTTGTACATGTATTATGTTTTATTTGTTTAGAGAGGCTTTTGGACACTTGAAGATGTTTTTCTCAGATGTTATTGGGAACAAAACAAGAGCAGTTTTTTTGGAGCCACCTTATTTACACCCAGAGATATATAATGTCAAATTAGAGGCTCATGCTACTCTCCACGATCCACACACAATTTAACACACAATTAAATTGGTCATTAATTGGCCGATACATTTTGGTGGCCGATACATCGGTGCATCCCTAGTGATAATATATGTGTGATTTTGTTTTAGTTAAAAGAACTCTACCAGGAAAAGATAAATCTCTTTGAAGCCAATTATTAAATCTTAGTTTTGCATTTGTAAGTCCTTACAGAGTTTTTCTTAGAAATCTGGATGCCAAGGTACTTCACACTATCTTTAATGGGTATGCTATTCATTGAGGTTTCTAGGGTATCATATAAACAAAGGATTTCACATTTAGGAATGTTTAATTTTAGGCCAGATGCATCTGAAAAAGCATTTATAATTTCAAGAGCTTTACTAATTTGATCTAGTGAGATTCTTATCTCCCGATCAAAAATTGGCACACCTTTAATATCAGTGTTGTTTCGAATACTCAGGGAGAGTAATTCTACAACTATTAGGAAGAGGAAAGGTGAAATACCACAACCTTGCCTTACTCCCCTATTAATAGGAAATCTATTAGAGGTATCAAATTGTAAGAGAACAGAACTATTAATATCCTTATATATCATTTTTATTACTTTAATTAATTTTTCTCCAAAGCCAAATAGATCTAGAGTTGAAAATAGAAATGTATGTTCGATGGTGTCAAAAGCTTTGTAGAAATCCAAAAACAGTATAATTGCATCCGAATTTACGTAATCTATAAGATCTAATACTAGCCTGATATTAGAGCTAATATGTCGTTTGGGCATAAAACCTGTTTGAGTTTCATTAATTATTTCAGATAGATATGTTTTTAATCTTTTGGCATATACTAATGAGAAAGGTTTATAATCTATATTTAGTAATGTCATTGGTCTCCAGTTCTCAAGGGACAGAGGATCTTTTCCCGGTTTCGGTATCAGGGTAATAAGACCTTGTTTCACGGTAGTACATAATTCTTCATTAATAATACATTCAGTGTATACTCTAAGCAATGGTACCTTGATGATTTCCCAAAAGTGTGCAAAAAACTCAACAGTTAGTCCGTCTGAACCCGGGGACTTACCCTTCTTCATAGAATGTACTGCCTTGGTAAGTTCATCTAAAGAGAGATCATTTTCACAATCAATTCTAAACTGACTTGAGATCATTGGAGTGTATGGCTTGATTTGTAAAAAAAAGATTTGGCATTGTTTTCATTATAATCTGAATTATATAGTTTGTTATAAAAAGAATATACATATTTGTTGATTTGAGAGGGGTTCTTAAAGAAATAGCTGGTATTTTTCTCTCCCATTTCTAACCATTTACATTTATGCATTTGGCAGATGCTTTTATACAAAGTGACTTACAGTGCACTTATTACAGGGACAATCCCCCCGGAGCAACCTGGAGTTAAGTGCCTTACTCAAGGACACAATGGTGGTGGCTGTGGGGTTTGAACCAGTGTCCTTCAAATGACCAGATTACCAGTTATGTGCTTAGACCACTACACCACCACCACTCCTTTGGTTCGCGATCTTATAAAGCCACCTTTAGCCAAATCAAAATAAAGATCATCTATTTCTTTCCGGAGTTGAAATAAGTTTGCTTCTTCCACTGTGCTAAGAGTCTCTTTGGACAGTAACTTGTTGAGATCGTTTAGAATATCTTGGCATCTTTTATAATTGGCTAATTTAAGTTCTTTACCACGACGCATTGCCAATTGTCTGACTTTAAATTTAAAGAATTCCCACTTTTGGGCATGACTCATAGAGTCATTCTCTAAAATAGATGCACATTTAACAACCATTTCTACAAATTTAGCATCAGAAAGTAGCTTATTGTTAAATTTTCAATAACCACAAATTCTCTTATAACGGTCTATGTTTCCCATTAATGAAATTGATATAAATCTGTGATCTGACAAAGGTGAGAATCCAATTGAAGTATCTGAGACAAACTGAATGGCATTAGTAGATAAGAGCCAAAAGTCAATTCGTGATTTTCGAGTGAGAGCATTATTAGTCCACGTGTATTCCTTGTTATTTGGGTATTAGAAGCGCCAAGCATCAGTAACTTGTAAGTTATCACAAAGCAACTCAAAAACTTTAGAGGGGTTGTTTTTCGGAGGGAGTCATTGGGGGCTTCATTAAAGTCTCCACCTAGCAGTAAATATGCATCTTTGTATTTACTTTTGAGGTCTAATAATATATGATTAAGTTTCTTAAACATGCATACATTTAAAGAGTTGTTATTATGTCCATAAACATTGCATATAATCAATTTCGTATTATCTATGTTTAAGATTATTATAATCCATCTTCCTACCCCAGAATAAACTGTTTCCACTAAATCTCCTTTAAATTTATTTAAGAGAACTGCGACCCCTGCTGAATGGTTTGTGCCATGACAGAAAAATGTCAAATCACCCCATTGAGATTTCCAAAGCTTTGAGTCGGTGTCACAAGAGTGCGTTTCTTGAAAAAAACATTATTTGAGCCTCCTTATGTTTAGTAAAAAGAAAAAGTGCCTTCCTTTTGTCAATATCCCTTAGACCTCAGGCATTAAGAGAAATAAAATGTACTTTCCAAAAATTTTAAAGTGTCATCCAAAAATAAGAACAATAAGAACCAAAAAACTTAAACCTCCAAAGCTAGTTACTCGTTAAAGTACAAAACAAATAAACCCATCGGGATCTTACACATGCAACATGATATCAACAGAATTCTTACAAAGCTGTAATATGAACCTTTAGAGACAAGTTTTAGAATTATCGACAGAAAACATCAACTGTAAATATCAGTGTGTCCATATTCTCTCAGTATTTACTAAACGTCAATATTAACCCTTTTACCTTTGATGTAAGAAAAAGGCATTAGCGAATGATGTTTTTTTGCCTTCTAAAGGCCACGCTTTGGCCCGAGCCGCTCTTTCATCTGGTGACAGGTCTTCCTTTAAGCGTAAATGGGCTTCCTCGAAGAATTTTGAACCTCGTGCATCTCTCCAGACGATATCACGAAAGTAACGCATGCTGAACTGTATGATTCTAACTCTTAATAAATATATTTTTTTAAATATATGTATATAAAAAATATGTTGATGTATCATTCATTTTCATTTTTCATTTTATGCATTTGGCAGACGCTTTTATCCAAAGCCACTTACAGTGCACTTATTACAGGGACAATGCCCCCCGGAGCAACCTGGAGTTAAGTGCCTTGCTCAAGGACACAATAGTGGTGACTGTGGGGATCGAACCAGCAACCTTCTGATTACCAGTTATGGGCTTTAGCCCACTACACCACCACTCCATCATTTATACAGACACACACACACTATCTCTATCACACACATACACACTCACATATTCACACACACAAACACACATTCCAAACACAACCTCTAAACCCAACACAACCCCTAAACCCAACACAATCCCCTAAACCCAACACCACCCCTAAACCCAACACATCCCCTAAACCCAACACAACCCCTAAACCCAACACATCCCCTAAACCCAACACATCCACTAAACCCAACACAACCCCTAAACCCAACACAACCCCTAAACCCAACACAATCCCCTAAACCCAACACAACCCCTAAACCCAACACATCCCCTAAACCCAACATAACCCCTAAACCCAACACAATCCCCTAAACCCAACACAACCCCTAAACCTAACACATCCCCTAAACCCAACACAACCCCTAAACCCAACACAATCCCCTAAGCCCAACACAACCCCTAAACCCAAACACAATCCCCTAAACCCAACACAACCCCTAAACCCAACACCACCCCTAAACCCAACACATCCCCTAAAGCCAACACAACCCCTAAACCCAACACATCCCCTAAACCCAACACAACCTCTAAACCCAACACAACCCCTAAACCCAACACAACCCCTAAACCCAACACAACCCCTAAACCCAACACCACCCCTAAACCCAACACATCCCCTAAACCCAACACAACCCCTAAACCCAACACATCCCCTAAACCCAACACATCCCCTAAACCTAACACATCCCCTAAACCCAACACAACCCCTAAACCCAACACAATCCCCTAAACCCAACACAACCCCTAAACCCAACACAACCCCTAAACCCAACACATCCCCTAAACCCAACATAACCCCTAAACCCAACACAATCCCCTAAACCCAACACAACCCCTAAACCTAACACATCCCCTAAACCCAACACAACCCCTAAACCCAACACAACCCCTAAACCCAACACAATCCCCTAAACCCAACACAACCCCTAAACCCAACACATCCCCTAAACACAACATAACCCCTAAACCCAACACAATCCCCTAAACCCAACACAACCCCTAAACCCAACACAATCCCCTAAGCCCAACTCAACCCCTAAACCCAAACACAATCCCCTAAACCCAACACAACCCCTAAACCCAACACAATCCCCTAAACCCATCACAATCCCCAAAACCACACACAACCCCTAAACCCAACACAACCCGTAAATCCAACACAACCCCTAAACCCAACACGACCCCCTAAACCCAACACATCCCTTAAACCCAACACAACCCCTAAACCCAACACAACCCCTAAACCTAACACAACCCCTAAACCCAACACAACCCCTAAACCCAACACAACCCCTAAACCCAACACAACCCCTAAACCTAACACAACTCCTAAACCTAACACAACCCCTAAACCCAAAACAACCCCTAAACCCAACACATCCCCTAAACCCAACACAACCCCTAAACCCAACACAACCTCTAAACCAACACATCCCCTAAACCCAACACAACCCCTAAACCCAACACATCCCTTAAACCCATCACATCCCCTAAACCCAACACAACCCCTAATCCCAACACATCCCCTAAACCCAACACAACCTACTAAACCCAACACAACCCCTAAACCCAACACAACCCCTAAACCCAACACATCCCCTAAACCAACACAACCCGTAAACCCAACACAACCCCTAAACCCAACACAATCCCCTAAACCCAACACAACCCCAACACAACCCCTAAACCCAACACATCCCCTAAACCCAACATAACCCCTAAACCCAACACAACCCCTAAACCCAACACATCCCCTAAACCCAACACAACCCCTAAACCCAACACAACCCCTAAACCCAACACATCCCCTAACCCTAACACAAACCCTAAACCCAACACAACCCCTAAACCCAACACAACCCCTAAACCCAACACATCCCCTAAACCCAACACAATCCCTAAACCCAAACACAATCCCTAAACCCAACACAACCCCTAAACCCAACACAATCCCCTAAACCCAACACAATCCCCTAAACCCAACACAACTCCTAAACCCAACACATCCCCTAAACCTAACTCAACCCCTAAACCAAACCCTACCCCTAAACCCAACACAACCCCTAAACCCAACACAATCCCTAAACCCAACACAACCCCTAAACCCAACACAAACCCTAAACCCAACACAACCCCAAAACCACACACAATCCCTAAACCCAACACAACCCGTAAATCCAACACAACACCTAAACCAACACGACACCCTAAACCCAAACACATCCCTTAAACCCAACACAACCCCTAAACCCAATACAACCCCTAAACCAAACACATCCCCTAAACCCAACACAACCCCTAAACCTAACACAACCCCTAAACCCAACACAACCCCTAAACCCACACAACCCCTAAACCTAACACATCCCCTAAACCCAACACAACCCCTAAACCTAACACAACTCCTAAACCCAACACAACCCCTAAACCCAACACAACCCCTAAACCCAACACAACCTCTAAACCAACACATCCCCTAAACCCAACACAACCTCTAAACCCAACACAACCTCTAAACCAACACATCCCCTAAACCCAACACAGCCCCTAAACCCAACACATCCCTTAAACCCAACACATCCCCTAAACCCACACAACCCCTAAACCCAACACATCCCCTAAACCCAACACAACCCCTAATCCCAACACAACCCCTAAACCCAACACAACCCCTAATCCCAACACATCCCCTAAACCCAACACAATCCCCTAAACCAACACAACCTCTAAACCCAACACAACCCCTAAACCCAACACATCCCCTAAACCCAACACAATCCCTAAACCCAAACACAATCCCCTAAACCCAACACAACCCCTAAACCCAACACAATCCCCTAAACCCAACACAATCCCCTAAACCCAACACAACTCCTAAACCCAACACATCCCCTAAACCTAACACATCCCCTACACCCAACCCAACCCCTAAACCCAACACAACCCCTAAACCCAACACAATCCCTAAACCCAACACAACCCCTAAACCCAACACAACCCCTAAACCCAACACAACCCCTAAACCCAACACAATCCCTAAACCCAACACAACCCCTAAACCCAACACAACCCCTAAACCCAACACAACCCCTAAACCCAACACAACCCCTAAACCCAACACAATCCCTAAACCCAACACAACCCCTAAACCCAACACAACCCCTAAACCCAACACATCCCCTAAACCCAACACAACCCCTAAACCCAACACAACCCCTAAACCCAACACAACCCCTAAACCCAACACAACCCCTAAACCTAACACAACCCCTAAACCCAACACAACCCCTAAACCCAACACAACCCCTAAACCCAACACAACCCCTAAACCCAACACAACCTCTAAACCCAACACAACCCCTAAACCCAACACAACCTCTAAACCCAACACATCCCTAAACCCAACACAACCTCTAAACCCAACACAACCCCTAAACCCAACACATCCCCTAAACCCAACACAACCCCTAAACCCAACACAACCCCTAAACCCAACACAACCCCTAAACCCAACACAACCCCTAAACCCAACACAATCCCCTAAACCCAACACAACCCCTAAACCCAACACAACCCCTAAACCCAACACAACCCCTAAACCCAACACAACCCCTAAACCCAACACAACCCTAAACCAACACATCCCTAAACCCAACACAACCCCTAAACCCAACACAACCCCTAAACCCAACACAACCCCTAAACCCAACACAACCCCTAAACCCAACACAACCCCTAAACCCAACACAATCCCCTAAACCCAACACAACCCCTAAACCCAACACAACCCCTAAACCCAACACAACCCCTAAACCCAACACAACCCCTAAACCCAACACAATCCCCTAAACCCAACACAACCCCTAAACCCAACACAACCCCTAAACCCAACACAACCCCTAAACCCAACACAACCCCTAAACCCAACACAACCCCTAAACCCAACACAACCCCTAAACCCAACACAACCCCTAAACCCAACACAATCCCCTAAACCCAACACAACCCCTAAACCCAACACAACCCCTAAACCCAACACAACCCCTAAACCCAACACAACCCCTAAACCCAACACAACCCCTAAACCCAACACATCCCCTAAACCCAACACAACCCCTAAACCCAACACAACCCCTAAACCCAACACAATCCCCTAAACCCAACACAACCCCTAACACAACCCCTAAACCCAACACAACCCCTAAACCCAACACAACCCCTAAACCCAACACAACCCCTAAACCCAACACAACCCCTAAACCCAACACATCCCCTAAACCCAACACAACCCCTAAACCCAACACAACCCCTAAACCCAACACATCCCCTAAACCCAACACAACCCCTAAACCCAACACAACCCCTAAACCCAACACAACCCCTAAACCCAACACATCCCCTAAACCCAACACAATCCCTAAACCCAACACAACCCCTAAACCCAACACATCCCCTAAACCCAACACAATCCCCTAAACCCAACACAATCCCTAAACCCAACACAACTCCTAAACCCAACACAACCCCTAAACCCAACACAACCCCTAAACCCAACCCTACCCCTAAACCCAACACAACCCCTAAACCCAACACAATCCCTAAACCCAACACAACCCCTAAACCCAACACAACCCCTAAACCCAACACAACCCCTAAACCCAACACAATCCCTAAACCCAACACAACCCTAGAATCCAACACAACACCTAAACCCAACACTACACCCTAAACCCAACACAACCCTTAAACCCAACACAACCCCTAAACCCAACACAACCCCTAAACCCAACACATCCCCTAAACCCAACACAACCCCTAAACCCAACACAACCCCTAAACCCAACACAACCCCTAAACCCACACAACCCTAAACCTAACACATCCCCTAAACCCAACACAACCCCTAAACCCAACACAACCCCTAAACCTAACACAACCCCTAAACCCAACACAACCCCTAAACCCAACACAACCCCTAAACCCAACACAACCTCTAAACCAACACATCCCCTAAACCCAACACAACCCCTAAACCCAACACAACCCCTAAACCCAACACAACCCCTAAACCCAACACAACCCCTAAACCCAACACAACCCTTAAACCCAACACATCCCTAAACCCAACACAACCCCTAAACCCAACACAACCCCTAAACCCAACACAACCCCTAAACCCAACACAACCCCTAAACCCAACACAACCCCTAAACCCAACACAACCCCTAAACCCAACACAACCCCTAAACCCAACACAACCTCTAAACCCAACACAACCCCTAAACCCAACACAACCCCTAAACCCAACACAATCCCTAAACCCAACACAACCCCTAAACCCAACACATCCCCTAAACCCAACACATCCCCTAAACCCAACACAACCCCTAAACCCAACACAACCCCTAAACCCAACACAATCCCCTAAACCCAACACAACCCCTAAACCCAACACAACCCTAAACCCAACACAATCCCCTAAACCCAACACAACCCCTAAACCCAACACATCCCCTAAACCCAACACAACCCCTAAACCCAACACAACCCCTAAACCCAACACAATCTCCTAAACCCAACACAACCCCTAAACCCAACACATCCCCTAAACCCAACATAACCCCTAAACCCAACACAATCCCCTAAACCCAACACAACCCCTAAACCTAACACATCCCCTAAAACCAACACAACCCCTAAACCCAACACAATCCCCTAAGCCCAACTCAACCCCTAAACCCAAACACAACCCCCTAAACCCAACACAACCCCTAAACCCAACACAATCCCCTAAACCCAACACAATCCCCAAAACCACACACAACCCCTAAACCCAACACAACCCTTAAATCCAACACAACCCCTAAACCCAACACGACCCCCTAAACCCAACACATCCCTTAAACCCAACACAACCCCTAAACCCAACACAACCCCAAAACCCAACACAACCCCTAAACCTAACACAACCCCTAAACCCAACACAACCCCTAAACCCAACACAACCCCTAAACCCAACACATCCCTTAAACCCAACACAACCCCAAAACCCAACACAACCCCTAAACCTAACACAACCCCTAAACCCAACACAACCCCTAAACCCAACACAACCCCTAAACCCAACACATCCCCTAAACCAACACAACCCGTAAACCCAACACAACCCCTAAACCCAACACAATCCCCTAAACCCAACACAACCCCAACACAACCCCTAAACCAAACACATCCCCTAAACCCAACATAACCCCTAAACCCAACACAATCCCCTAAACCCAACACAACCCCTAAACCCAACACATCCCCTAAACCCAACACAACCCCTAAACCCAACACAACCCCTAAACCCAACACATCCCTAACCCTAACACAACCCCTAAACCCAACACAACCCCTAAACCCAACACAACCCCTAAACCCAACACATCCCTAAACCCAACACAATCCCTAAACCCAAACACAATCCTCTAAACCCAACACAACCCCTAAACCCAACACAATCCCCTAAACCCAACACAATCCCCTAAACCCAACACAACTCCTAAACCCAACACATCCCCTAAACCTAACTCAACCCCTAAACCAAACCCTACCCCTAAACCCAACACAACCCCTAAACCCAACACAATCCCTAAACCCAACACAACCCCTAAACCCAACACAAACCCTAAACCCAACACAACCCCAAAACCACACACAATCCCTAAACCCAACACAACCCAGAATCCAACACAACACCTAAACCCAACACGACACCCTAAACCCAACACATCCCTTAAACCCAACACAACCCCTAAACCCAACACAACCCCTAAACCAAACACATCCCCTAAACCCAACACAACCCCTAAACCTAACACAACCCCTAAACCCAACACAACCCCTAAACCCACACAACCCCTAAACCTAACACATCCCCTAAACCCAACACAACCCCTAAACCTAACACAACTCCTAAACCTAACACAACCCCTAAACCCAACACAACCCCTAAACCCAACACAACCTCTAAACCAACACATCCCCTAAACCCAACACAACCTCTAAACCCAACACAACCTCTAAACCAACACATCCCCTAAACCCAACACAACCCCTAAACCCAACACATCCCTTAAACCCAACACATCCCCTAAACCCACACAACCCCTAAACCCAACACATCCCCTAAACCCAACACAACCCCTAATCCCAACACAACCCCTAAACCCAACACAACCCCTAATCCCAACACATCCCCTAAACCCAACACAACCCCTAAACCAACACAACCTCTAAACCCAACACAACCCCTAAACCCAACACAACCCCTAAACCCAACACATCCCTTAAACCCAACACAACCCCTAAACCCAACACATCCCCTAAACCCAACACAACCCCTAAACCCAACACAACCTCTAAACCCAACACAACCCCTAAACCCAACACATCCCCTAAACCCAACACAACCCCTAAACCCAACACAACCCCTAAACGCAACACAACCTCTAAACCCAACACAATCGCCTAAACCCAACACAACCCCTAAACCCAACACATCCCCTAAACCCAACACAACCCCTAAACCCAACACAATCCCCTAAGCCCAACTCAACCCCTAAACCCAAACACAATCCCCTAAACCCAACACAACCCCTAAACCCAACACAATCCCCTAAACCCAACACAATCCCCAAAACCACACACAACCCCTAAACCCAACACAACCCGTAAATCCAACACAACCCCTAAACCCAACACCTAATTCCCCTAAACCCAACACATCCCTTAAACCCAACACAACCCCTAAACCCAACACAACCCCTAAACATAACACAACCCCTAAACCCAACACAACCCCTAAACCCAACACAACCCCTAAACCTAACACATCCCCTAAACCCAACACAACCCCTAAACCTAACACAACTCCTAAACCTAACACAACCCCTAAACCCAAAACAACCCCTAAACCCAACACATCCCCTAAACCCAACACAACCCCTAAACCCAACACAACCTCTAAACCAACACATCCCCTAAACCCAACACAACCCCTAAACCCAACACATCCCTTAAACCCAACACATCCCCTAAACCCAACACAACCCCTAATCCCAACACATCCCCTAAACCCAACACAACCTCTAAACCCAACACAACCCCTATACCCAACACAACCCCTAAACCTAACACAACCCCTAAACCCAACACAACCCCTAAACCCAACACAACCCTTAAACCCAACACAACCCCTAAACCCAACACATCCCCTAAACCCAACACAACTCCTAAACCCAACACAACCTTTAAACCCAACACAACCCCTAAACCCAACACATCCCCTAAACCCAACACAACCCCTAAACCCAACACAACCCCTAAACCCAACACAACCTCTAAACCCAACACAATCGCCTAAACCCAACACAACCCCTAAACCCAACACATCCCCTAAACCCAACACATCCCCTAAACCTAACACATCCCCTAAACCCAACACAACCCCTAAACCCAACACAATCCCCTAAACCCAACACAACCCCTAAACCCAACACAACCCCTAAACCCAACATAACCCCTAAACCCAACACAATCCCCTAAACCCAACACAACCCCTAAACCTAACACATCCCCTAAACCCAACACAACCCCTAAACCCAACACAACCCCTAAACCCAACACAATCTCCTAAACCCAACACAACCCCTAAACCCAACACATCCCCTAAACCCAACATAACCCCTAAACCCAACACAATCCCCTAAACCCAACACAACCCCTAAACCTAACACATCCCCTAAAACCAACACAACCCCTAAACCCAACACAATCCCCTAAGCCCAACTCAACCCCTAAACCCAAACACAACCCCCTAAACCCAACACAACCCCTAAACCCAACACAATCCCCTAAACCCAACACAATCCCCAAACCACACACAACCCCTAAACCCAACACAACCCTTAAATCCAACACAACCCCTAAACCCAACACCTAATCCCCTAAACCCAACACATCCCTTAAACCCAACACAACCCCTAAACCCAACACAACCCCAAAACCCAACACAACCCCTAAACCTAACACAACCCCTAAACCCAACACAACCCCTAAACCCAACACAACCCCTAAACCCAACACATCCCTTAAACCCAACACAACCCCAAAACCCAACACAACCCATAAACCTAACACAACCCCTAAACCCAACACAACCCCTAAACCCAACACAACCCCTAAACCCAACACATCCCCTAAACCAACACAACCCGTAAACCCAACACAACCCCTAAACCCAACACAATCCCCTAAACCCAACACAACCCCAACACAACCCCTAAACCCAACACATCCCCTAAACCCAACATAACCCCTAAACCCAACACAATCCCCTAAACCCAACACAACCCCTAAACCCAACACATCCCCTAAACCCAACACAACCCCTAAACCCAACACAACCCCTAAACCCAACACATCCCCTAACCCTAACACAACCCCTAAACCCAACACAACCCCTAAACCCAACACAACCCCTAAACCCAACACATCCCCTAAACCCAACACAATCCCTAAACCCAAACACAATCCCCTAAACCCAACACAACCCCTAAACCCAACACAATCCCCTAAACCCAACACAATCCCCTAAACCCAACACAACTCCTAAACCCAACACATCCCCTAAACCTAACTCAACCCCTAAACCAAACCCTACCCCTAAACCCAACACAACCCCTAAACCCAACACAATCCCTAAACCCAACACAACCCCTAAACCCAACACAAACCCTAAACCCAACACAACCCCAAAACCACACACAATCCCTAAACCCAACACAACCCGTAAATCCAACACAACACCTAAACCCAACACGACACCCTAAACCCAACACATCCCTTAAACCCAACACAACCCCTAAACCCAACACAACCCCTAAACCAAACACATCCCCTAAACCCAACACAACCCCTAAACCTAACACAACCCCTAAACCCAACACAACCCCTAAACCCACACAACCCTTAAACCTAACACATCCCCTAAACCCAACACAACCCCTAAACCTAACACAACTCCTAAACCTAACACAACCCCTAAACCCAACACAACCCCTAAACCCAACACAACCTCTAAACCAACACATCCCCTAAACCCAACACAACCTCTAAACCCAACACAACCTCTAAACCAACACATCCCCTAAACCCAACACAACCCCTAAACCCAACACATCCCTTAAACCCAACACATCCCCTAAACCCACACAACCCCTAAACCCAACACATCCCCTAAACCCAACACAACCCCTAATCCCAACACAACCCCTAAACCCAACACAACCCCTAATCCCAACACATCCCCTAAACCCAACACAACCCCTAAACCAACACAACCTCTAAACCCAACACAACCCCTAAACCCAACACAACCCCTAAACCCAACACATCCCTTAAACCCAACACAACCCCTAAACCCAACACATCCCCTAAACCCAACACAACCCCTAAACCCAACACAACCTCTAAACCCAACACAACCCCTAAACCCAACACATCCCTAAACCCAACACAACCCCTAAACCCAACACAACCCCTAAACCCAACACAACCTCTAAACCCAACACAATCGCCTAAACCCAACACAACCCCTAAACCCAACACATCCCCTAAACCCAACACAACCCCTAAACCCAACACAATCCCCTAAGCCCAACTCAACCCCTAAACCCAAACACAATCCTCTAAACCCAACACAACCCCTAAACCCAACACAATCCCCTAAACCCAACACAATCCCCAAAACCACACACAACCCCTAAACCCAACACAACCCGTAAATCCAACACAACCCCTAAACCCAACATGACCCCCTAAACCCAACACATCCCTTAAACCCAACACAACCCCTAAACCCAACACAACCCCTAAACATAACACAACCCCTAAACCCAACACAACCCCTAAACCCAACACAACCCCTAAACCTAACACATCCCCTAAACCAAACACAACCCCTAAACCTAACACAACTCCTAAACCTAACACAACCCCTAAACCCAAAACAACCCCTAAACCCAACACAACCTCTAAACCAACACATCCCCTAAACCCAACACAAACCCTAATCCCAACACATCCCTTAAACCCAACACATCCCCTAAACCCAACACAACCCCTAATCCCAACACATCCCCTAAACCCAACACAACCTCTAAACCCAACACAACCCCTAAACCCAACACAACCCCTAAACCCAACACATCCCCTAAACCAACACAACCCGTAAACCCAACACAACCCCTAAACCCAACACAATCCCCTAAACCCAACACAACCCCAACACAACCCCTAAACCCAACACATCCCCGAAACCCAACATAACCCCTAAACCCAACACAATCCCCTAAACCCAACACAACCCCTAAACCCAACACATCCCCTAAACCCAACACAACCCCTAAACCCAACACAACCCCTAAACCCAACACATCCCCTAACCCTAACACAACCCCTAAACCCAACACAACCCCTAAACCCAACACATCCCCTAAACCCAACACAATCCCTCAACCCAAACACAATCCCCTAAACCCAACACAACCCCTAAACCCAACACAATCCCCTAAACCCAACACAACTCCTAAACCCAACACATCCCCTAAACCTAACTCAACCCCTAAACCAAACCCTACCCCTAAACCTAACACAACCCCTAAACCCAACACAACCCCTAAACCCACACAACCCCTAAACCTAACACATCCCCTAAACCCAACACAACCCCTAAACCTAACACAACTCCTAAACCTAACACAACCCCTAAACCCAACACAACCCCTAAACCCAACACAACCCCTAAACCAACACATCCCCTAAACCCAACACAACCTCTAAACCCAACACAACCTCTAAACCAACACATCCCCTAAACCCAACACAACCCCTAAACCCAACACATCCCTTAAACCCAACACATCCCCTATACCCACACAACCCCTAAACCCAACACATCCCCTAAACCCAACACAACCCCTAATCCCAACACAACCCCTAAACCCAACACAACCCCTAATCCCAACACATCCCCTAAACCCAACACAACCCCTAAACCAACACAACCCCTAAACCCAACACAACCCCTAAACCCAACACAACCCCTAAACCCAACACATCCCTTAAACCCAACACAACCCCTAAACCCAACACAACCCCTAAACCCAACACAACCCCTAAACCCAACACAACCTCTAAACCCAACACAACCCCTAAACCCAACACATCCCCTAAACCCAACACAACCCCTAAACCCAACACAACCCCTAAACCCAACACAACCTCTAAACCCAACACAATCGCCTAAACCCAACACAACCCCTAAACCCAACACATCCCCTAAACCCAACACAACCCCTAAACCCAACACAACCCCTAAACCCAACACATCCCCTAACCCTAACACAACCCCTAAACCCAACACAACCCCTAAACCCAACACAACCCCTAAACCCAACACATCCCCTAAACCCAACACAATCCCTAAACCCAAACACAATCCCCTAAACCCAACACAACCCCTAAACCCAACACAATCCCCTAAACCCAACACAATCCCCTAAACCCAACACAACTCCTAAACCCAACACATCCCCTAAACCTAACTCAACCCCTAAACCAAACCCTACCCCTAAACCCAACACAACCCCTAAACCCAACACAATCCCTAAACCCAACACAACCCCTAAACCCAACACAAACCCTAAACCCAACACAACCCCAAAACCACACACAATCCCTAAACCCAACACAACCCTAAAATCCAACACAACACCTAAACCCAACACGACACCCTAAACCCAACACATCCCTTAAACCCAACACAACCCCTAAACCCAACACAACCCCTAAACCAAACACATCCCCTAAACCCAACACAACCCCTAAACCTAACACAACCCCTTAACCCAACACAACCCCTAAACCCACACAACCCCTAAACCTAACACATCCCCTAAACCCAACACAACCCCTAAACCTAACACAACTCCTAAACCTAACACAACCCCTAAACCCAACACAACCCCTAAACCCAACACAACCCCTAAACCCAACACAACCTCTAAACCAACACATCCCCTAAACCCAACACAACCTCTAAACCCAACACAACCTCTAAACCAACACATCCCCTAAACCCAACACAACCCCTAAACCCAACACATCCCTTAAACCCAACACATCCCCTAAACCCACACAACCCCTAAACCCAACACATCCCCTAATTCCAATACAACCCCTAATCCCAACACAACCCCTAAACCCAACACAACCCCTAATCCCAACACATCCCCTAAACCCAACACAACCCCTAAACCCAACACAACCTCTAAACCCAACACAACCCCTAAACCCAACACAACCCCTAAACCCAACACATCCCTTAAACCCAACATAACCCCTAAACCCAACACATCCCCTAAACCCAACACAACCCCTAAACCCAACACAACCCCTAAACCCAACACAACCTCTAAACCCAACACAACCCCTAAACCCAACACATCCCCTAAACCCAACACAACCCCTAAACCCAACACAACCTCTAAACCCAACACAATCCCCTAAACCCAACACAACCCCTAAACCCAACACATCCCCTAAACCCAACACAACCCCTAAACCCAACACAACCCCTAAACCCAACACATCCCCTAACCCTAACACAACCCCTAAACCCAACACAACCCCTAAACCCAACACAACCCCTAAACCTAACTCAACCCCTAAACCAAACCCTACCCCTAAACCCAACACAACCCCTAAACCCAACACAATCCCTAAACCCAACACAACCCCTAAACCCAACACAAACCCTAAACCCAACACAACCCCAAAACCACACACAATCCCTAAACCCAACACAACCCGTAAATCCAACACAACACCTAAACCCAACACGACACCCTAAACCCAACACATCCCTTAAACCCAACACAACCCCTAAACCCAACACAACCCCTAAACCAAACACATCCCCTAAACCCAACATAACCCCTAAACCCAACACAACCCCTAAACCCAACACAACCCCTAAACCCACACAACCCCTAAACCTAACACATCCCCTAAACCCAACACAACCCCTAAACCTAACACAACTCCTAAACCTAACACAACCCCTAAACCCAACACAACCCCTAAACCCAACACAACCCCTAAACCCAACACAACCTCTAAACCAACACATCCCCTAAACCCAACACAACCTCTAAACCCAACACAACCTCTAAACCAACACATCCCCTAAACCCAACACAACCCCTAAACCCAACACATCCCTTACACCCAAAACATCCCCTAAACCCACACAACCCCTAAACCCAACACATCCCCTAAACCCAACACAACCCCTAATCCCAACACAACCCCTAAACCCAACACAACCCCTAATCCATACACATCCCCTAAACCCAACACAACCCCTAAACCCAACACAACCTCTAAACCCAACACAACCCCTAAACCCAACACAACCCCTAAACCCAACACAACCCCTAAACCCAACACATCCCCTAAACCCAACACAACCCCTAAACCCAACACATCCCTTAAACCCAACACAACCCCTAAACCCAACACATCCCCTAAACCCAACACAACCCCTAAACCCAACACATCCCTTAAACCCAACACATCCCCTAAACCCACACAACCCCTAAACCCAACACATCCCCTAAACCCAACACAACCCCTAATCCCAACACAACCCCTAAACCCAACACAACCCCTAATCCATACACATCCCCTAAACCCAACACAACCCCTAAACCCAACACAACCTCTAAACCCAACACAACCCCTAAACCCAACACAACCCCTAAACCCAACACAACCCCTAAACCCAACACAACCTCTAAACCCAACACATCCCCTAACCCTAACACAACCCCTAAACCCAACACAACCCCTAAACCCAACACATCCCCTAAACCCAACACAACCCCTAAACCCAACACAACCCCTAAACCCAACACAACCTCTAAACCCAACACATCCCCTAACCCTAACACAACCCCTAAACCCAACACAACCCCTAAACCCAACACATCCCCTAAACCCAACACAACCCCTAAACCCAACACATCCCCTAAACACAACACAACCCCTAAACCCAACACAACCTCTAAACCCAACGCATCCCCTAACCCAACACAACCCCTAAACCCAACACAACCTCTAAACCCTGGCTCAAGATGGCGACGATTATGGCTGCTGCGTTGCGAGCTCCGATACAACACTGCGGTTCATTGTTTGTTTTGTTTACAGTTCTTTGTTTTTTGTCTTGGATGTTGTCTGCCTTATTGTTTATGACAGACAAACTCTTTTGGACATTGGTTCTACAATCACACATCGAAACCGGACTTCAAATTCCTCAATGCCGACCCGCTGTTTACAAACACGCCGGTGGAGCCCTTTGTCTGGGCTGCCCGGCCGCGGAAACGCAGAAGGAAAAGGGGAAAAAGAGCCGGCGTTCTCATCAGAGTAAGACGTCGCGCAAATCGACCCCCGCTACCCAGTATACTACTGGCAAAAGTTCAGTTTCTGGACAACAAGCTCTGCGAGCTGAGAGCGTGTATCAGTTTCCAACGGGAAATGTTCCGGTCCGCCTCTGATGACGACATCGAGGTTTACACTGACAGCGTAACGTGTTTCATCAGGAAGTGCGTAGAGGACGTTGTTCCAACCAAAACAATAAACCAACCAGAAACCATGGGTTAACGGCGATGTTCGCGTGGCACTCAATTCGCGGACCTCCGCTTTTAATTCTTCTAACATGGAGGAGCGTAAACAAGCCAGTTATGCTCTCCGTAGCTCTATCAGTGCAGCCAAACGCCAGTACAGGCACAAACTTGAAGGTCAGTTCAACACCACTGACTCTAGAAGTATGTGGCAGGGAATTAACACCATCACGGAGTACAAACGGAATAAAGACTCCGTTGTGAACACCGCTGCATCTCTCCCGGATGAACTTAATACATTTTATGCTCGTTTCGAGGACAATAACACCGCCCTCGCGGAGAGAGCACTCACGGCTGACGCTTCAGAGGTTGGTTCACTCTCCGTCTCTGTTGTGGATGTAACCCGATCCTTCCGACAGGTGAACATCCGTAAAGTCGTGGGTCCAGACGGCATTCCGGGCCGCGTCATCAGAGCGTGCGCGAATCAACTGGCTGGTGTTTTTACGGACATTTTCAACCTGTCCCTCTCCCTGTCTGTAGTCCCCACATGCTTCAAAACATCAACCATTGTGCCTGTACCGAAGCAAGCTATAATCACTTGCTTAAATGACTGGCGTCCTGTTGCTCTGACCCCCATCATCAGCAAATGCTTTGAGAGGTTAATCAGAGATTACATGTGCTCTGTTCTGCCCACCTCTTTGGACCCATTGCAGTTTGCCTACCGCAACTACCGCTCCACCGATGATGCCATTGCATCTACACTACACACTGCTCTCTCCCATCTGGAAAAAAGGAACACATATGTGAGAATGCTGTTTGTAGACTACAGCTCAGCATTCAACACCATAGTGCCCTCCAAGCTTGATGAGAAACTCCGGGCTCTGGGCTTAAACAGCTCGCTGTGCAGCTGGATCCTGGATTTCCTGTCAGGCAGACGTCAGGTGGTTAGAATGGGCAGCAACATCTCATCACTGACCCTCAACACTGGAGCCCCGCAGGGCTATGTTCTTAGCCCTCTCCTGTATTCCCTGTACACACATGACTGTGTGGCAACACATAGCTCCAATGCCATCATTAAGTTTGCTGATGATACAACGGTGGTAGGTCTGACAATGATGAAACAGCCTACAGAGAGGAGGTGCACACTCTGACACGCTGGTGTCAGGAGCACAACCTCTCCCTCAACGTCAGTAAAACCAAGGAGCTTGTAGTGGACTTCAGGAGGAAAGACGGAGAACACAGCCCCATCACCATCAATGGAGCACCGGTGGAGAGAGTCAGCAGTTTCAAGTTCCTCGGTGTCCACATCACTGAAGAACTCACATGGTCCGTCCACACTGAGGCCGTTGTGAAGAAGGCTCACCAGCGCCTCTTCTTCCTGAGACGGCTGAGGAAGTTTGGAATGAACCACCACATCCTCACACGGTTCTACACCAGCAGTGTAGAGAGCATCCTGACTGGCTGCATCACCGCCTGGTACGGCAATAGCACCGCCCACAACTGCAAAGCCCTGCAAAGGGTGGTGCGAACTGCCAGGAACATCATCGGAGGTGAGCTTCCCTCCCTCCAGGACATCTATAACAGACGGTGTGTGAAAAAAGCTCGGAGGATTATCAGAGACTCCAGCCACCCGAGTCATGGGCTGTTCTCACTGCTACCATCAGGCAGGCGGTATCGCAGCATCAGGACCCGCACCAGCCGACTTCATGACAGCTTCAACCCCAAGCAATCAGACTGTTGAACACTTGATCTATCAGGATCAATAATTAGCACTGCACTTTATTAATCTATAATCTCACACTGGACTGTCAACATATTCTCCTCAATATACTACTTCATATACATATATATATATATATATATTTCATATACTCTTTACTTATTGTATATTGTGTATTCTATATTGTGTGTATTGTTTACTGTACATTATATATTATTATTGTGTTGTGTAAGTATGTGTACATTTGATATGTAAATTGTGTTGTGTAAGTATGTTGTTTATTGTAATTGGTATATGTCTCGTCACTGTCATGACTGCTATGTTGCTCGGAATTGCACACAAGAATTTCACCTACTGTTGCACTTGTGTATATGGTAATGTGACAATAAAGTGATTTGATTTGATTTGATTTGAAACCCAACACAGGAATGTGTTTCAGTCATAATAAACATTCTGTATTTTAGAGATGATTTAGAGACATTTAGAAAGTTACAAATGGATATTTATATTTAAATAAATGTATTATTAAAATGTTCTGTTGGTCCAAGAATCCTCTTGCTGTAATGCAGGTCTTTGGTATTTAGAAGCTTCTAGTTTAGGACCTGTGAGGAGTTTCTCAAACTAGAGACTTTTGTCTTTCTGTTGTGCATCTGTCCATCCACTTCCCTCTCTATCCTGTTTAGTAATGCATGAACAGCCTTCATCTCTCTAAAACAATAGACTTTAGGAGAAAATAGAATTTCAGCAGAATGGGTTTCTATTTGCCCATTTCTAAAACCAAAATGTTTTTTGGAAGTGTAAAGCAACTTTATCCCACTGTATTGGGATCGGTAGGGCAATGATTTTCAATTGTTACAATAATAAGAACATTTTCTTGAGAACCAAATTAGCAATTTAAAATGCTTTTGTAAGGAATAGGTGACACAGTATATGTTTGCCATCACGGGTAAAGCAAAAATCTAATAAATACCACTAAAAACAATTATTACAAATCGTAATTATATTTTGCAATTAATGATTTTGACTGTATTTATTTTTCTCCCAATTTTGGATGCCCAATTCCCATTGCGCTCCAAGTCCTCATGGTGGCTTAGTGACTCGTCTCAATCTGGTTGGCTGAGGATGAATCTCAGTTGTCTCCACATCTGAGACTGTCAATCCGTGCATCTTATCACGTGGCTTGTTGAGCACGTTACCACAACTCACCACATGCCCCACCGAGAGCGAACCACATTATAGCGACCACAAGGAGGTTACTCCATGTAACTCTACCCTCCCTAGCAACCGGGCCAATTTGGTTTCTTAGAAGACCTGGCTGGAGTCACTCAGCACAGCATTTTTGATAAATGTTATGAATCCTTGGTGAAAGGAATCATCAATCTGTTTCAAGAACAAAAATGTCTTTATGTTCTAAAAATGGAAGAGTATATACTATATATAGTTTTCATAAAGTAACTTTATTGTAATTTCTTGAGTCATATTATTTCTTAGTACTTTTACTTATAGTCAAGTGAATTATTTATTCAGTAGCAGTACTTTTACTTAAGTAAAACAAATATGTAATCTTTCCACCACTGCTGCAGTGATACCCCAATTCTAGTATTTAATTAAGTGTGCAAATAGCATCTGCCACTACCATTTTTGCACCAGGATGTAAATAGCATTTAACACTATTTGCACTTGCTGCTTTATGTTGCTATTTACACTTCAAATAGCCTCTGCCATAACAATATTATTATACTGTTCTCCCTCCGTGCATAAAGTTTTTATGCAGATTGACAGCAAGCCAAACTCCATTCATCATTGAGTCAGAAAAATGAGCATTCCAGATCCAGTTAAGTACAGCCGATTCAACTCTATAATGAATCAGAATACATTACTCTTGAGCTGACTATTGACATTATCCACATTTGTCATATTTAGTAATTTTATTATATATTATATTACTTCCAGTGTACAGGGATGTAGTGGAGGCTAAACGCACATAAACGCCGTTTACGCACCTCCCAAAATTCGGAAATAGCGTTTACCCACCTCTAAATTGCGTTTATCCACCTCTAAATTGCGTTTATCCACCTCTAAATTGCGTTTATCCACCTCTAAATAGATAGTTCCTAAGTCATTTTAAATTAAGCTTATGTTGTTTTAGTTTCATATTGTTCATTATTAGTTTCATAGGTTGTTAAACCTAAGACTAAGTCTTTCACAATGCGCTGCTGCCAGTGTTTCCCATGCTGCAGCATCGATATTGACTACTACCAGCTATATACAGCGTGCTGACCTCAAAAATCCAGCTGTATTCTAACAATAACTTAGCTCTCCTTATTAGCTAGGCCCCTTGCATGCTGGCTAATAAGTAATAACTGACAGAGAGAGAGGGACGAGCGAGAGGTAGCCTAGTGCTGCACGAATGCGCTACGGCTCTCTGCAATCAAATACGATTTTAAATAGGCTTAGTAAAAAATAAAAAATACATCGAAAATCAATGTGTGGCGGTCAGCGTTGATATTGATATCTGAATATAATCTGTTAAATTTATGTGTTTAGAACCACTGTATATTATTTTGTGTTCAAAATGGAACTTCTATTGTCTTTCTTCTGTTAATTACAGAAACTGAGTTTTCTTAAAATTAAAATATGTGGCACCAGATTCATTCTTCTGTCGTTAATCTGCACTATTTTACTATCTAAACTATTTTGATAATCAATTTGTCGGGTTGAGTCATTTTTTAAGACAAAAGTAAAAAATTCTTTGATTCCAGCTTGTTAAATGTGAATATGTTCTAGTGTCTTCTCTCCTCTGTGACAGTAAACTGAATATCTTTTGAGTTGTGGACAAAACGAGACATTTGAGGACGCCATCCTCCTGGGCTTTTGGGAAACACTGATCCACATTGTTCTGACATATTATAGACCAAACAACTAATTGATTAATCGAGAAAATATTCAACAGATTAATCGACTATGAAAATAATCCCAAATCCCTAATCATTATGTACAAGTGCATTGCATTGGAAGCCCTGGATATAGCCTCCCTCTCTATCTCTTAAATATTTTTGTTCTCTGTTTTGTCATTTAGTAAACTTTATAGATTTCAACCATATCATTCCTTCTTGGGTCCCTTTAACAAGAACTTAGATTAATGTATGAATTGAATAGTGATTGTGTGACCTATGATGAGGAAACAACCAGTGATACCCTTGGTAGTACCATCAAATGATAGCCTATAGCGATGTCATCAGGATACACCTTACCGGGTGACCACGTCGTGGTCCACCAGAATTTATAGTTTACCCACCTCTTTTTTTACCACTACACCTCTGCCAGTGTATATAATGTTAGGTACCATTCTAATGACAATATTATACACTCTAAAATATTACTCTTCCAGACATTAGATTATCAAAAATATCGGCATATATGTTAAATAAACAAAGTAAAGAATGCTACACATTCAAAAACAATGATTAAAGAGGATAATCCAGGATAACACTGACTGAATATCTGATGTACTGGCCATGAGGTCTCAATACTTCCTGTTTCCTGTTATAAAACTGCTTGCTATAATTTCAGTGTCAAGACAAAGCTCGCCCGGCGGAGAGTGGAGGCTCCACCCCCAGTCGGTCCAGCTGATTTGGGACAGGTTCGGCAAGGCCCAGGTAGACCTGTTTTGCCTCCCAAGAAACCTCCCACTGCCCGCTCTGATATGCCCGGACAGAGGCTCCCCTCGGGGCAGATGCTTTGGCACTCAGCTGGCCCGCGGGGCTGCGCAAGTACGCATTTCCCGGGGGGGACGAAGAGCAGGTCATTCTGGTGGCCCCCTACTGGCCCACCCGGACTTGGTTTTCGGATGGAATGCGGAAGATCTAGCCGGCCTACCATCGACCGTCATAGATACAATCAATCAAGCCAGAGCCCCCTCTACCAGGCATCTTTACGCTCTAAAGTGGCGTCTGTTCACGGACTGGTGTTCTTCCCGAGCCAAGACCCGCAGAAGTGCGCAGTTAGGTCAGTGCTCTGGTTTCTTCAGGAGAGGCTGAGAGGAGGCTGTCCCCTCCACCCTCAAGGTGTATGTCGCGCTATCACGGCCCACCACGACACGGTAGACGGCAAGTCTCTTGGTAAGCACCGACTTAATCGCCAGGTACCTAAAAGGTGCCCGGAGGATAACTCCTCCCCGCCTAACCTGTTCCCTCCTGGGGTCTCTCGGTCATCCCACGGACTCCAGAGACCCCCCTTCGAGCCGCCTGACTCAGTTGGACTCAGGGCCCTCTCTCTCAAGACCGCCCTGCTGATCGCGCTCGCTTCCATCAAGAGGGTCAGGGACCTGCATGCGTTCTCTGTTAGCGACGCTTGCCTGGACACTTTTGTGATCCTAAGACCGCGACTGGGCTATGTGCCCAAGATTCCTACCACACCCTTCAGGGATCAGGTGGTGAACCTGCAAGTCCTGCCCCGGGAGGAGGCAGATCCAGCCCTTTCACTGCTGTGTCCAGTACGTGCCTTACGTATTTACCTGGACTGCACACAGAGCACCAGACGCTCTGAGCAGCTCTTCGTCTGCTTTGGGGGACAGCAGAAAGGGAATGCTGTCTCCAAGCAGAGACTCGCCCACTGGGTTGTCGACGCCATTTCCCTGGCTTATCACACCCAGGCCGTGCCGCCCCCTTATGGGTCCGAGCCCACTCCACCAGGAGTGTTAGCGCCCTCATGGGCACTGGCTAGGGCACTGCCCTAGCAGACATTTGTAGAGCAGCGGGCTGGGCAACACCTAACACTTTTAGTGAGATTCTACAATCTCTTAGTTGAGTCAGTATCATCCCGTGTTTCTCAGGTTCCGAGCCCGTGAGAACTCGGTGGCATGCCCACGCATCTGACCGGGTGAATCGCTTGCACCTAGCACCCTTCCCCTAACCAGGGAAACAGTGCTGCTTCATTCCCAGGAGATCTCTGGTTTGGGACACTGGTTGATTCCTCCCTAGCCCTCGTGGGTCGCGAGTTCAGCGGAGGA